>NC_041346.1:1409546-1414546 GCF_004354835.1 Perca flavescens
CTTCAGAGAACATAAAAAAAATCTGAACTTGAAATTGAGATCGTCACTCATAGAAAACATTCTCAAAACCCATGATCTGAATGTAATAACACTAATTCACAAATGTGTAGATTTATTTTACCATAGATACAATGACAGTAGCAAATTTGTAATGCAACGTTTACTGATTTTATATATTATTATTATTTATATTAAATAATGATGGGTAAATGTTGCATTACAAGTTTGCAGCTATCATTGTATCTGTAAAAAATCAATCTACATTTGTGAAATTCTTTGTGTGAATATTTTTTCAATAGGTGGACCATTTTCTCTCACGTTTTGCACCATATTTACCTTCATAGTTATAAATTACTGCGGCAAGGCAGAAATATTAGCTATTTGTTTAAATGTTGTTTTCCTGTGTATGTATTTTTAAAGTGGAAAATGTAAACAGTCCAACAGCTACCTGTAATGACTGCCTATAACTGCACCCTTAATAATAATGTGATCATCAGCTACAAGTTTATGAGAAAAGTTCCAGCAGCATCATAATTCAATTCAATTTTATTTATAGTATCAAATCATAACAAGAGTTATCTCGAGACACTTTACAGATTAGATCTAGACCACACTCTATAATTTACAAAGCCCCAACAATTCCCGAAAAGAGCAAGCAGTTCGACAGTGGCGGGAAAAACTCCCTCTTAGGAAGAAACCTCGAACAGCACCATAAGAAGAGCTGCAGCTAGTAACATTAGCATTATGTTTTATTATACTTAGCAACTGTAATCATTCAGTCACAGCATTCTTGCCATAGGCCCTCATACATGTTATCGGTTCATTATGGCTGCTGCTTAAACTCACGCCGTAAGTTAACTAGCCTGCAACACAAATCAAACATAGCTTACCTTTCTGTCATGCCAATGTAAACTTCCTACTTTTTAAGCAAACACACCTAGCAATCCCTTCCTCTCTCTGCATCATGTTTTTATTGAACAACATGGCATCATAACTGGCTTAAGTGGGCCGTTGCAGGATGATCCAGTATTTAGCCTGAGTCGTAGGTTTCATATTTTTTCCAAGTAAGGTTTTGCTTTGTGTAAGTCATTGTATTATAGATTTTGTTTTATAAAATCACAGAGTTGTACATAATCTCAAGTAATAATAAGCCTACATGAATCCCACCATAATATGTCACATTTTCATCATTAGGTTAATCTGGAAAAAAAATGTTTGTTAGGGCTTTATCCATCATCATCATCAGTGTCAAAGATTACAGATTTTAAAAGGTCACCAAAAGGTTGAGTAGAGTCAGTCAGTTTAGCAGGTTATACTAGGTACGTTAGATGTGGTGTATAGTAATACTAATATGGAATGTAGTGGGAGAGGAATTCTAAAATCAATTAGTTTTAACAGAAAAATTATCAATAAGTAAATGGCATACATTTAGTTTATCTAACAACAATAATTGTTTTTTTTTTTGTATTTGATCCCCAGGAAATGGACCAGAGCTCTTCTGACTCTACAGTGATCCTTGAACTAAGTTCCGTCCCTGAAAAGGAGGACATAAGTGTTCCTGAACTCAAGCGAGCAGAAAGTGTATTTGTAAGTTCACATACAATCCAATGCACAACTTGGTCTGACAATAACAGTAGTGGGGGAAATTGTCTTGGTTTTAACCTGTTAAGTCCGACGGACCTGGTACCGGGTTCCACAGCACTAAGTGGTCGCAGCTATTGTAAATTTGCGCTTGTTTAAAACTCTAGGTTAATCACAGCCTCATTGAACTTTAAGACCCAACATCTTAAACTCTAGACCAATACTTTTCTGAGCCATTTTCAGAAAATATACAAATTTGGCTGACTACCACTGATGGGATTTGGCCTACTCCTCCGGTACTTAAATTTGGTATTTAATGATATGGCATTTTTCTGTAATCAATAGTATTAAAGGAGAACTCCTGGCAATTTTACATTAATCTTGCTATACCTACTGTATGTGAGTACCGTCGATAGCAAAAAAAAAATATGAGCCGATTCGGTTGCTAGCAGCACGGAGCTAATACAGCTAACGCCCAGAGCTCCCACTCAGCTAAAACGGCAGTTTTGGGGGCATAAGATAAAGAGTGCCTTTGTGCCTCTTAACAGACACAAAATGCAATTAAAACATCTGTACAACATGAACAGGGCCCTTACATGACAACAAGATCGTTAAGCAACTTAGCCATTGTTTAAATTCATGAGTGAGTGTGTTCAGCCAGGAATATTATTAATATAATTATTTGGTAATAATCATCACACAGCAGTTCTGTGTGTATTTGTAGCATATATATCCATTTTTTGTGTGCGTTGGTGAGTAGGAGTCTTGCCAGTGTTGATTTTTGTGGTTTCCTTAGCAGGGCTAGCAGGCCCGGCCGGCGTCCCTGCTTCTGCTTCCTTCCCGCCCTCCTGGCTTACCGTGGCCGACAACAATCCAACGAGCGCCCGCTGGTCTGGTGGATGTCCTCCAGAAGACCATTCAAGCCTTCGCTGCAAAATTTTTTATTTCCCACCTCAAAAATGTAGTAGTAGTACTGTAAATGTACTGTAGTGATTATGACCATATTAGTGACTATGTAACTACATGGAAACGGACCAAATTATGTTTGCCTTGTACAGTAAAATAGTGTTACAGACGGCTAGCTGTAGTCTCGTGCTAAAGTCCCGTTTGAATTCAGTTGTAGCAGGAAAAGGTAAACAGTGTGCAGGTTGGAGGAGCGTCGTGTGTGAAGAGTGAAGAGCGGAGGTGTTCACAAAGGAAGAAGCTTGGAGTAATGTAACTATGGAGCTAGAGCTAGCCTTCAGTAAGGCTGTTACTGCACAAGAAACAGGCATCATTTGGCCCGCTTCCATGTAGTAACATAGTCATTAATATGGTCATAACCACTACAGTGCTCAATTACCTATTTTTGAGGGGAAATAAAATAAAAATTTTCACAGCAAAGGCTTGAATGGTCTTCTGGAAGACCTCCACCAGACCAGCGGGCGCCACTGGATTGTTGTCGGCCACGGTAAGCCAGGAGGGCAGGCAGGAAGCAGAAGTTGGAACGCCGGCCGGGCCTGCTAGCCCGCTAAGGAAACCACAACAATCAACACAGACAAGACTCCTACTCACCAACGCTTAGATGGATCACACACAAAATGGATATAAATGCTACAAATACACAGGAACTGCTTTGTGATGATTATTACAGAGGCTGGGCTGAACACAAAATGCATCTAGTTGTCATGTAAGGGCCCTGTTCATGTTGTACAGACATTTTAATTGCATTTTGTGTCTGTTAAGAGACACAAAGGCACTCTCACACACTTTATCTTATGCCCCCAAAACTGCCGCTTTAGGTCAGTGGGAGCTCTGGGCATTAGCTGCAGCAGCTCTGTGTTGCTAGCACTGATTTGGCTGCTTTTTATTTTTCGTCAGTACTCACATAGGTATAGCAATCAAGATTAACGAAAAATTGGTTTTGGACAATGATTTACAAAGCCATAAAAGTAATTGTGAATTTGCATGTGAGCTTAACTAAAAGGGATCTGGTCAGCTATGTACAAATGTCTCATGTTATTTACGTAGTCCTATGTGATATAAAGCTGATTTTGTCAGTAAGTAAACGAAACTGGTACTTACTTGCAGCCAGATCAAGGCTAAAAAAGGAAGTGCAGTACCAACCAGGTGGTTGGTAGAGCATTGCTTGGTTTTTGCTAAGTAGTTGTTAGGGACTTATGGGGCTGAAAAATTAATCAAAAATATTATCAAAATCACAATATGGCCAAGTGCAATATGTAGATTGAAGAAACAGAGATACCCTGGCCTACAAATCATGTTTTTCAGATATAGGAAAAAAAAAACCCCAACAAAATATTACATCATCATGAATTTTAAATTTAAGTAAAAATGTATATTGTGACAAAAAGAAAAGCATTTATTTTTTTTCTCTCCATATAGAGACGAAGCATATTTAAGTCCCGCCCCCACCAGGGGGGAAACAGCTCTCTGCCCTCCGTTTACTTGTGTTGTGTCAAGGTTTTCTCCTCTTTATTCCGTCTGCTAGCAAACAACAGAAACATGAGTAATCAGCAGGAAGAATGGGAAGACTGGAATCCTGACACTAAACTAAAGTTATGTCCAACATTACCTGTGTTAGCTTACCTTACAGACTGTAGTTAGTCTAAAACTGACATTTGGATATTTGACTTGTTAATAAAATGCTTGCTGCAAACGTAACATTGGGCATATTGTTAGCTTAGTGTCAGAATCCCACAGTCTAACCATTCTCTCTGCTGATTCCTCACGTATATATCCACTTTTGTCATCATAAAAGCTCAGTTTTTCGGTTCCACAACTTATGAAAACTTAGGTTCTGGGTTCTATACATTGTTGGTAGTAAATATCACCACACAGCAGCTTTTAGGACTGTTTCGGTTTGCCAGCAGACAAAATTGAAGATGAGGCACCTTCATCCAATACAAGTCGATGTAGAGCGGAAAGATGTTTTCCTCTGGTGGGAGTATGACGCGATGTGCTGTGTCTCTATTGTGCAGCCCTAGGTGGTTATGAGGTAACATCTAGCAACCATCTAGTTGCCATCTAGTCCCCTTGTAACAACCACACTTTTACAGTTTTTTTTTCAGTCTAAATTACTTATTATTATTATTATTATTATTAGCACGACAATAGAAACCACCTAGTTACTACTGTCCAGACACCCATCATTTTAGATTTTTAATCTTTAAACTCTGCAAGCAATTTTACATTGATTGGCCTTACTTTTTGTCTAAGGTTCATCAAAATGGCGAGAAAGAAGTGGAGCACAGAGGAGGTCCAGGCTGTGGAGAGCAATCTCATGGACAACATCAACTCTGGCAGGGTTCCTGGCAAAGCCCAGTGTGAAGCATCTATCAAGGGATCCTCAGAGGTGCTTAGGGGAAGGAGCTGGAAGGCAGTTAAGTTCTATGTGAAGAACCGCATTGACACTTTAAAGC
>NC_041346.1:1719546-1802046 GCF_004354835.1 Perca flavescens
CCAAAGGAGAAGGTTCTAATTGAACAACTCCCAAATTGGTTGTTGCACATGATGCACTTCCGTTACGTAATAAAATCTGAGATAATGTACTTCCATAAGCATATTTTCATGCCAGGTAAGTTAAAAAGGATCTAATCAGCTCACCGCTCCACATGAAAATCATTCACTGACACCAGAGATGATGGTCTGAATTTAGTCACAGTTGTAAATATTTGGAAAACTTTGGAAATTAAATCAATTCATCGCTAAATAAATGAATTTCTTCCCGGCACTTGTCTGTGCACTTTGTGATCCGTTGCACACCTGTTATTTCTGGGAGTATTACTGTAGTCTTTTTCCTGATCCATATCTATGATGTTAAATTAACCTTAGCCAGCAAATCAGCTGCATTATTAAATCTAGGTACAAGCATGCTGCATGCATATTGGATCATTGACACTGATGAGATTTATTCCTTATGTATCAAATTTGGTACCGATTGACCATACACTTTTCAATACTTGTCAGCATCGAAGCAATTTGGCTTTCGATACCCAGCCCTAGAGATGAGACAGATTACCTTCTTTATATTTTAACATGTTCTTGAACTTACATCATACTCCTTTAAGAGTTGATCTGTGGATTCCCAAGGTACACCATCAAACACCGAATGACAACATCTCTGGTCATGCTGATGCTATGGTTGCTTGGAGCCTGAAATTACAAACATAAACATAATTCAAGTTCATGGTGTACAAATCATTTAATGACAAAACTTCTTAAACAGGCCTCCAGACTTTTTCACCTCCGTCCCTGAACTGCCCTGAAAAACAATTTTAACCGTCCTGACGTTAATGTAAAGCGTCCCAAAATTCAATATTTCTTTACTTTATTATCCTCTATAGTTGTTAGTGACATAATAAATAATTATAAATTGATAAAATTAATATTTATGTTGCTTGATTCAAAAAAAAAAAAAGATTTATAAACAAGACTGAAAAGTTATCTGTTGGGGCACCTTTTTACCTTGATGATAAATTATTTATTTTCAGTTCAGTTCAAAATCCTGGACTTTGTTTCAGCAGGTTTTCTGCTCAGGTTCATAACTTTCTGCACATTCTGAATATTATGAGACTAACATCATTATTTAATGAGAATTCATAATATTTTATAATACAAGTCTACTTGACCTATACTCAGCTGTGCTCCCCTTCAGACTGTACTGAATGAGACAAGTGCACTTCATTGGAGGTACAAACCGAAACCAACACTTGTGGTCAGGCAGAAATCTCGGCACAAATCCTCACGCTAACTTCTGCAGCTCACAGTCCCAAACAGAGCCAGATTGTGCTTCAGGTTTTAGATATTTATAATGCAAAACTCTACCAGCGAGTCTGCTGGCTGCGTCTCAGCGGCGTGCGGTTTACTTTACGATTCGCCGTATGCTGAGTTGCATTAGCTGGGTAGAGATGATTCTTGCCGCTAATCAACATCAGAATATAGATTTTTTTTTTTTCATTGCATGAGAAGATTGATGTGTGTCACTTGACGCTAGCCTACACAGCGTGATTGAAAGGTCAGCAAGCCATTTGTGACTGAGAGAATCAATGGACCTGTACCGCGGGAACAGATGAGCAGCCAGCCTTCTGTGTGAGTCCGGCCTGACTGTAGTAATAGCGTGAGAAGACGGCCTCCATTGTAGTCAGCGCTCAGTAGGTTCAGTTTGGTTCAGTTTGTCATTTGCTAAGTGATAGTAATAAATAAGCACACACACACGATCCATTTCGTCCTAGAGGCGTCCTACAGAATGCTTGTCTTCGTCCCAAACACATTTTCTATCGTCCCCAGGACAACAGGACGCCGTTAGTCTTGAGCCCTGTTAAAGCTGCAGTTTTTAACACCAGGTGGCTTACATTACTGCTAAACAAAATGTCTTAGGGACCAGTCCAGTGAAACAAAGGTTTTGGTCCCAGCAAACTAACAGTGCATATAAACTCCCATAAAACCACAACATTTTTTACACCTTGTGTTTTGTATGGATTAAACAAACAAGACATAACATGTCAATCTGTGAGCTTTAGATGTGCTGGTAGGCAAATTTTGTAACCTTTGGACGGAGTCAGACTAGCTGCTCCTCAATGTATTCCTTTAAGCAATAAGTACACAGAGCTGAGTGATAACTGGTGCTAAACGAGTTGCTATATGGTTATGTAAACCATATATGTTGCACATTATTTGTAGATGACCGCAGCAGACATTTTCAATAAATTGTTTAGTGTTTCCAAAAAGATATACCTAAACATATATGCTTCAAATGGCTGTTAATCACATAACCATTGCAGGTTGAGGGTTTTGGTGTCCAATCAACAACGTGGAACAGAATCAGTCATGTCAAAGCACTACTTTGCAAGTCTCAAACATGCGCCATTGGTTGTGAGTGATAGTGTATATTCAGTGGTCACTTTAAATTTGTGCACCTGTACAATTTAATGCAGTTCAATACAATTGTTCTGCCATAGAGTCTCCTGTTATGATGGATATAATGTTCCGTTTTTGTTGACACGGTCAGAGAGGTGTTACTAATGTATATGTTTTAGCATTGAGCTTATTACTATTGGAAGACTTTCTAGGACTATGGGGAGGTGTTACTAATATTCCAACCCCACATGTATGTAAATATGCAGTACAAAGAATTACAAACACACTTCAGTACAATGTCATCCAGTATAGCTCCGCTTTTAACTATGACCTCAATAATAAACATATAATTGAATGTGAGTGCACACAAACTATTTTTAAAAATGTTAGATATTATTTAATTCTCTTTATCAGAATCACAGGCTAACCTCCTAACTACCTCCTGTGGATTTAAGTAATCGTGCATTATATTACAGCAATTTGATTACAAAATAATATACAAACGTAATAGTCATTTAAGGTTACCTTGAGTAGGATGGCCTGCAACCTCAACCCCATGGTTCCACCTTTGGAGTGGAAGATGTTCAGAAGCCTCGGAGTGTATTCATCCAGCTTAGACATGAACTTTGATTCAAGATGCACCATTGTGATTCTGTGAAACTCATCCTGGATCTGAAAGACAAATAATACATATTACATATTGCACATATTATTGTTACAACTCTAGCAAGAAGCACTCTTATTTTGATGATGACCTTCATGTACATTCTGTGTTAAATCTGTGCAGCATGTTAATATATTTTGGCTAGCATACTACACTCTTCAGTGTTGGTAGTGTCTCACATCCACTCTCAAAGATTATTTAAAATGATTTGTTAGAAACTATACAGTTATATAATGCAACAAAATCTAAATCATTCTGGAATTTGACCTTGAAAATATGATTTAGAAAATAGTTGACAGTAACATAACACATTTTCTATTTATGAGCTAAATATGAAAAACCACCAGTGCAGTCCTTCACAGTGGACTAGGAATATTTCAAGTTAGCTGTGCTTGTAACTCACTTGAGAGGGCTCAAATAGAGCAGGCCATCTGGTTTTGATGTCCTCTATGTTGGGTGATAGGTTGATGATTTCGTTTCTTGGAGTATATTCGCAGCTCGCCGGTGTAATCTGTCAGCAGGTGCTGAAACCGGTTTGAAGGTATACTCCGACAGAGAAAAACTGAAAAAGTTTATGCCATCTGCTGTTGTGCCTCGTTGGATGTTACCGTGAATTGAGACATGAAACTGCGTGGCTAACATTACTTAACATGGAGTCTCTGTGAACTTGGGAGTAGCACACCCTCCAGAGCGTCCACAAAACACAGTAACAGACTAACGTTAGCTAATTTAGCTTGTTAGGGTGGAGGAGGGGGAGGGCACAGGCCGATGCCAGGAAAATTGGCAAAAGTAGAATACGTTAGCTGGTATCTTAAAAGGTCATTGTCTATAACGTTATACTTGGAAAAGTCACATGAAATTGTGATATTTAACAGACTACTTTTTCAGTCGTTCATTGCCACGCTTTTAGTCTAAACATTAGAATCACTAACGTTAAATTAGGCTAACATACCTTTATTTTTACTTTCAGCCAGTAAAGTTGGACTGTTGGGTAACTTGCAGCAATGCAAAACAATGTTCAATTGCTAACTGTTACAGCAACTCCTTGAAAAATGTTTACAACTTACAATAATTAAACAAGTCTTACCTTTGGGAAACTGGCAGAATATGTTCGATGACGATGTCCATGTGGCTGAAAATAGCTGGAGCGGAAGTGTTAGGTGATTAAATCCAAAGACCTCCCAATGAGTAAAATTTATAAATTTTCTGCATCTTTGACTTTCCCGATAAAATATAATTAAATTCATCTTAATGACCCGCAGCTGATTTTATTCAAACAAAACTGAGTAAAATGTAATTGATAAATGAATAAAATTAGTTGAATTCAGCTCAATGTGATTCCAAACTGCAAATAGTCATTTTTATTATGTATATGTCACTAATGTTTGATTACTAAATATTAATTAACACCATTCTCAGTTTTTACAGTGCATGGTGAATCGTAGTATCATGGCTCCATTCATGCTGCCTTTTTATTGTGGCGGTGCACGCGCGTGAACCTACTCTGAGTTGATTGAACCAACTTAAATCAGCTGTTCTGAAACTAAAAACTCTGAGTTTCCCATCTCAGGGTAAATCAACTCAGACATCAGGCTTAGACTCAGAGTTTGGTAAACCTCCTTCCTGGAACGGACCCCAGCTCTGTCACGGGTACAACGTTGGACTCAAATGCTTGACTCAACTCGGAGTAGAAGGTGAGTTTGTTTATTAATTAATAAACAATCCAGGCAACGGTACAAATCCAACAGGCAGAAGACGAGGTCGAAAATACAGGCAATAGATCAGGAAACACTGGAAACAAACACTAGAAAACGCTGGAGAGTGAGACACACAAGGAGTAACAACAATCTGGCAGGGAACAAGTGAAACAAGGAGGTGTATATATACACGGGGGATGGGAAGACAACTACACACAGGTGAATCACATTAGGGTGGGGCCAGGTAATCATGAAAGATAGGAAACAAACAAAGACAGGAAGACAAGTAAAGTTAAAAAAACCAAGATAAGGGATTAAGCCGGGATTTCCAGTTATCCTGGATGAATTTAGCCTTGACTCGGTTTCACGAAAGTGGAGGCACATAAATCACCATGGAGATTTAGTCTGTGCAGCTAGCCTGCTCCCGACCAGGCTAACAGCCAGGATTTATTTAATCCTGGAACCTTTTCTGTTCACTCAGCAGTGGTTTTACCCTATTGTTATCATCCTGCATTAAAATACAACAGGTACATATTGCTGTTCATTTAAGTACTGTTATTATTTGAAATTGTGACCATTAAATAATTATTCATGTGACAGTCATTGTTACTGTTATATTGCTGTATGAAGACTGCTGTTCATATTGTTATAAGAAGTTTGATGAATATATTATGGCAGTTGTTGAGATAATTAGAAAAGGCTGATAACATTTCAAATGTGTTTTAAATGAAGTCTGTTACTAAGGGCAATACATACAATGCTGTACATTTCTATAGTTCCCCAATGCACCTTAAATTATTTTAGTTTATAATTTCTTTTTTTATTCTTTAACAATAAGGATCATGTTTGTTCCTCTTCCATGTACATTGTATTTGGCATTCTTAGCACACAATTTGTGTTGTCCAGTAAACTGGGACAATAATTTGGGAGGATTGTACAATTTTAAGAACATATCCTAACTGTACAATCCTCCCAAATTATAGACTTAGTTCACTGGACCAGTAACTATCTAGTGATGTAGGCTACTGTACGTTCATGTAACAACAGGGAGAGGACATCTTAATGGTTTTTGACCTTATATGGTTTTTGACCTTATATTTTGCCTAATAACTGATGAATATACTCTGTTCCATTCATGTTTATAGTGTGCATGGAATTTATCACTTTATTATCTTTATAGTTTCTAGATTTTATAGTGCAATTTCTTCAGTGTCTTTATTTTCTATGTCCATATATACCAGGGAGCAAGGCATATAATATGTAGAGAAGGAAACGCGAGAAAAAGCGTGACAGATAATAGCGGACAGACTAAATGATAGTCTAAAAATAAACATTTATGAACTACTGCTCTTAAATGAAACCATTCAATGTGTCACTTGTCATTTGCAAAAACGAACACCTGTAAACTTTGCATTAAGAGCGAGTAGTGGAAGTTAATATGACTTAGGAAATTAATATTTTAGCCAATGAGAGAGAGGGAGGAACAGAGTGAAAGAGATATTTACGCTTCATATTCTAGCGTTATAGAAAATGGATCTTCATGGTAAATTTCCTGAGTAATGTTATCTTCTGATTACTTTTAAGGCAAATAGTACAACTGGTAATTTGGGCAAATGATTAGTAGCCTAATCATTGAATGGTAGGATTATGACGGTTTCCATTCAGAGCAGAGGTCAGTTAATGTTTATATTTAGGCTGCTTACGCATTCAGTCGGTCCGTGATCGTCTGCTACACTTTCTCTCGCTGTTTCGTTACAGCGGCCGTGTTTCTTTTCTTTTTATACAAATACTGTGTTTCACGTCGTCATACTTCCACAAGAAGCTGCTGCTCACTCTGTATAAAGTATGTACAATGCGTGTTCTCCATTTTGGCATCAGGAAATCTGTGATCGACCTCGCGGTCTTTTGAGGAAATCCGTGGACGCGCATCTATCTGAATTAGTTCAGCCTGGCTCGACCTAGTCTCTCCTCCTCAGCTCCTAGTCTCTCCTCCTCAGCTCCTAGTCTCTCCTCCTCAGCTCCTGGTCTCTCCTCCTCAGCTCCTAGTCTCGCCTCCTCAGCTCCTAGTCTCTCCTCCTCAGCTCCTAGTCTCTCCTCCTCAGCCTGGCTTGGTCTTTGTGAAACGCACCAAGCCAGGATGCACAGATTAGACTAGGTCAAGCCTCGCTTTATCAATTATCCTAGATTTATATATTCTGCTTTTGTGAAACAGGCCCCGGGGGTCCGTTCCAGGTAGGAGGTTTAACAAACTCTGAGTCTAACCCTGATGTCTGAGTTGATTTACCCCGAGATGGGAAACTCTGAGTTCTTGGTTCCAGAACAGCTGATTTGAGTTGGTTCAATCAACTCGGAGTATGTTCACTCAGGGTTACGCGCGTGCACAAAAGGCAGTATGAATGGAGCCATGATTCTACGATTCAGCACCTATAATTTCATTTAGGTGCAATCCTGCGGGTGAAAAAGTAAACTATAGGCCTACTAATCCCATTCTGAGGCTGCAGCACCATATCATTAAGAGAACTATAATGTATAATGATGTATTTCTTTTGAATGGCTCTACTGTCCAGGGAACACTACAAAAACGTTAAACCAATACGTTTTTTTATTCATGTAGATAAAACTGCATTAAAATGCGCCTGATACAGACTGACTGAATGAATGAATGAGGAAATGAGTTTGAGAGACTGAGAGAAACTCAAGTTTTTCCCCCCGTTTCTTGAAGAAAACCTGCTCCCGACCAGGTTAGGTTCACAGACTCAGTTACCATAGTAACTGACTCTGAGGTTAAGTTACCTCTCTTTCTGGAACGGAAAACCCAGAGTTTCCCTCATCTCAGGGTTAACAAACTCAGAGTTTTCACTAAACCTGCTTTCTGGAACGGGCCTCAGGGATGTAACCAAACAGTGGATTTCAAAATAAAACAGGAAGTCCATGAAAACAAACAGAAAACATGAAACCAACTAAAACACAGAAACTTGACACAAGGACAAAAACATGACCAGCTCTTAATTATAAAGGGACTTCCTTTGACACACTGAGCTCCTCTCTTCTCTCTCTTTCCATCTGTGTGCATCCATGTTCCAGAAATGCTTGTTACTAACTTAGCTTAGAGTCCTTGTGTTTTCTCGCCCCGTGTTTTCCTTGGATTAGGGTGGCACCTAAATCATGGTTGCAGCTGTCGCCGTGGTCCTGCTGCGCGCCCTGCTGTGCCCTACTACGCTCTGCAACGCCCCGCTACGCCCTGAACTACTACAACTATTATTTTTAGTCATAGTTCTACTATCTTTATTGTTACTATAAGTGCCACTGCTCATCATTCCAACTGCTATATTTATTATAAATCATATTTCTCTATCTATCTGTATCAGTGTCTCTGTGTCCCAACCGGCAGGGACAGATGCTGCCCACAGAGAGCCTGGGTCTGTCCCAGGTTTCTCCCTAAAAGGAAGTTTTTCCTCGCCACCATCGCACTAAATGCTTGCTCTTGGAGGGGGGGGGGATTGTTGGGTCTTTGTAAATGATGGAGTGTGGTCTAGATCTACTCCATCTGTAAAGTGTCTTGAGATAACTCTTGTTATGATTTGATAGGCAACTATAAATAAAATTGAATTGAATGATTTGTTTGTGTCTGTCTGTCGGTTAGTTTGTTAACAGTACTTAGAACGTTCTGGCAGAGTGGTTAAAACAAAAACAGATGCATGTATGTGTCAGACTCATACAAGTATGACATTTTCTTTTTACAATAAAAAACCTTTATTTAGATAGGTCAGTATTATTATTCAATCTATCTTTTAACATGGAAAATCAGTCCCACTCTTATATTCTATTAGTCTGTTCTATTAGTAACTCAATTCTACTAATAATATAATGCTGACTTTTTAAATTGCTTAAAATACCAGCCTAAAAAGGACTTGAATGGTACTGTCCCTCCCCTTCCACTCTCTGTGTGTTGCTGTTCTCAAACGTTGTTCTCTTCTGGAAAAAACACCAAACATCGAGCAAGCTCCACGCTGAAAATAGCAAGTTTTAAAGAAAGTTTGGATGGTGTAACAAGGCAGACCTGCTTGGTTCTCTCGGGACACTAGACACTAGTACTTGTATACAGGGCCACGAATGGATCAGCCCCAGCATACATCCAGGACATGGTCCAACCCTATACCCCAACCCGCCCACTCCGCTCTGCATCAGCCAACCTGCTTGCTGCCCCCTCACAGCCAGGGACAACTAATCACTCAACGAAATCCCGACTGTTTGTTGTCCTGGCTCCTAAACTGTGGAATGAGCTCCCCATTGACATCAGGACGGCCGAAAGCCTACGCATCTTCTGACGAAGGCTAAAAACACATCTCTTCCGACTGCACCTCGGATAAACATTAAAAAAATATATATATATTTACATTGTAGATTCTTACTGAAGGCATCAAAACTATGAACACGTGGAATTATGTACTTAACAAAAAAAGTGTGAAATAACTGAAAACATGTCTTATATTCTAGTTTCTTCAAAGTAGCCACCTTTTGCTCTGATTACTGCTCTGCACACTCTTGGCATTCTCTTGATGAGCTTCAAGAGGTAGTCACCTGAAATGGTTTTCCAACAGTCTTGAAGGAGTTCCCAGAGATGTTTAGCACTTGTTGGCCCTTTGGCCTTCACTCTGCGGTCCAGCTCACCCCAAACCATCTCGATTGGGTTCAGGTCCGGTGACTGTGGAGGCCAGGTCATCTGGTGCAGCACTCCATCACTTCTTGGTCAAATAGCCCTTACACAGCCTGGAGGTGTGTTTGGGGTCATTGTCCTGTTGAAAAATAAATGATGGTCCAACTAAACGCAAACCAGATGGGATGGCATGTCGCTGCAGGATGCTGTGGTAGCCATGCTGGCAGTATGGTCCATGTCAGTAAAAAAATGTGTTCCCATTTGAACACCCAGATATTATCAAAAATGACGCTACACGTAGGCTTTTGTGTTCACATATGACACACTTTATTCAATTTATGACAGTTTGGTTTCTAATTTAGGTGCACACAAGTTGTTTACATCCTGTCTTAAAATGTATAGTTACACTTTATCTCTGATCTTATCAAACCGTCTTTACTGCTTAGTTGACTTCCTTTGAGTTTAGGCCCTACTTTTTTGACTACATTTTCTAGTTTCATATGTTATATTAGGATATATATTTTTTTTTTAAACCTTTATTTATCCAGGTAAACTATTTCCTGTACTAGAAACCATGTTGTGTGAAGGAGAAAGGTGTCCTTGTGTGCAGCAGCAACTATCTTGTATGAGTTTGAGTTTCTTATCATTGCTCTGAAAAGATGACAATACATAAGTGAGCTTTGCTACATTCCTGATGATTCCTATGTCCAATGAGAAATGCTTCGTCATGTTTGGTCAAACAAGAGAAACTGTTCCAGCGGAAACATTTGCTCTTGGGACAGTTGTGCCCATGAGTGACTTTTTACATGCACACAAGATAGTCACATGTGAACGCAAGGGGCCTCACTTATCAACCGCGTGTACGCACTGTTATGTGCGTATGTAATGCGTCAGAACGTTACCACGCAAAGTGTGGAATTTACCAACGTGCACTTACACTTAGGAATGTGTATGAATATAAGCACAGCTCTGGCCATGCCAACAAAATCTAGTGGTAGAAGAGCCATACTACAAATAAAAATTAGGAGTGTCACAGTATGCATCACACAATCAACATCCACACGTGTCCAGTGTTTCTTTTTATTACAAAACACTCAATTAGTCATTTTTCTAGTTTTAAAACGGACAAGTTGCCCAATTGGTGTCAAACCGGATAAAAGACCGTTGTGACAAATGTTTGAAATATAGTGCTGTGGCGTATCTTGCGTTATTGGAAGACTTGGCAAACAATGTGCTCAAAGATGGCGCTGATCTGCTTGGCGAGGGCACAGAGCAACTTCTAAGTAGGTGCCGCATCCCCAAAAACATACTGTTGGATTTGTGTCGTGATATCCGTGACCTTCTCCAATGCAGAATTTTTGTCTTTTGTTTGTAATTCGTCCTGCCCTGAGTGAACCAAACAATATTTGTTGGTTGGATTCAAGCACATCTACCAGTAGCTTCATTTCACGGTTTGAGAAGTTCTTCTTCTTTGCCATTATTGCGGCGAGGGACTAACACATTCACGTGATTGATAAAGGGATCTGTTGTTACCATATATGGTTAATTGGAGACATTTCTGAATGCATTGGCCTAAGTGTGAACGAGCATGGTGGTTAAGAACAGGTGGGATCTATCAAGATTGATTACTTACTGATGTGCACACGATTTACTTGCGCACGTTTGATACATACAGATTTTTTTTGTTCTTAAGCACATACTAAATTTAATTTGTAAGACAGAATTTAGATCATTTTCTATGCACTGTTGATAAATGAGGCCCAAGGAACCTTGTATTGAAGATCAGATCATTTTCTGATTAAAGAGACTTGCAATAGTTTGTAGTGCACACTAAATATCTTTGAGTTAGCCATAGACACGTTCTTGCAAGGGGCTCCAGACTGACGTCTGAACCATCCTCACATGACGTTGATGTTACATTCAGACTCCATCTGTACAGGTCTGCGCTGGGAGCTTGGGTTGGGTTGGGGGATTAAAGCGTTGATTAAAGCTCTGAGGTGGTCTCTATAGGTTGTTGAGCTCCAAAAGGGTTTGGTCCAACACCTGGTGCATGTCCAGGTTCTCCTCTTTGGCCTGGGCCAGTTTCTCTGGGGGAGGAAACAAAGTCACAAGGGTGAGTATTTAAATACATTTCCTGTCTGGAACTGGAGATACAGAAAATCCCAAGGCCCTTAAAATTCTACACAGTCTTACCATAAAAGGGCAGCATTAAAACCAAGGCACTCTTGTTGAAAAAAAATATAAAACCTGGGTTTTTTAATGCTATTGTTGCTGTTTTTTCGGGAAAAAAAATGGCAGTAAAAATAGACTTTGGGCAAGTAGAATTTGTTTTTACTTGCCCGACCGACAAGTGGGAAAAAAACTTTAACGTTGAACCCTGATCAATAAAGGCTTTTTAATATTTTCCTCAACAAGAGTGCCTTGGTTGTCATGCTGTTCTGATACTATTGGGTTACCACGGCACCAAAGAGCACCTTGTGAGACTTTCTTCAACCACCACCAAAAAGAAGCGCTCCTTTACCATAAAAGGGTGTGCTCAAAAGACAGACAAGAAGCTCAATCTGCCCGTTTCTGAGGTTTAAAAGAGAAGAATTAAATGCTGCTGGAGAACTTCGCAAACCTGTTTAACTCTACACTACATTTTTCAATGATACTTTATTTTACAAAGCTATAATTTCCTAATCATTTTCTTTTTTTTTATAAATGAAGTTTTTATTGGTTTTCTTTATACATAACGAAACATACCAAAAACCAACATAAAAAGAAAAACATCAATCTTGATAATACCGGTAATAAGTGAAAAATAATACTAATTACAGAAATTCCACTTTATGCACAACAGTCTAGGCAATTTACAATTCAAGCGTGTAGTCATCCTTCAAAGTACCCAACTGAATAAAATTCTCCCACATGTCAACATCTCTATGTTTTCCATTCATTTTAGCTAACATTCTTTCATATGATACATTCTCAACCATAAATTCAATCCACATTTTAAAAGAAGGACATTGAATATCTTTCACACAGTATCAATCGAACTGCCGTAATTACTCCCACAGTGAAAAGTGAAAACTCATTATTTTTGATCTGGGGAATCTCAGATTTATCTCCTAAGAGGCAAATCCTTGATGAAAATGGAAGGTCGAGTCCCAAACATTCTCCAAGATACAGTATTTCAACACAATTTCCCAAAAAGGTTGAATCTTTGAACAATGCCAAAGAACATGCATATATGTGCCAGTTTCTTGTTTACATTTCCAGCATTTATTATCATTTAGACCACCCATTCTAAAAAGTCGAGCTGGCGTATAATAATACCGGTGTAAAACCTTATACTGGATAAGTTTGCCTCTTGCTTCCCTTATATACCTTCCACTGTTGGACAGAACTCTGCTCCAGGTGTCCTTATCTATGGCACTATTAATGTCTCTTTGCCAAATCAATCTCAAGTTTTCACAGTTCTTATCACCAATCCTTAAACTGACACAAAATCTTTCTAAAACATTCTTCTCTTGTCCAATGGGAACCTTTGCCACTCAACAATTTCTAATCTGCAAATATTTCCAGAAATGATCCCGGCCTTCTAAATTAAATTTTCCTTTTAAATTATTGTAAGATAAAAGCTTGTCATTACTAAATAAATCATTTAGGGTACGTATTCCACTTTTAAGCCATTGTCCCCAAAACAAGGTCTTTTTCCCTACCTTAACAAATGGGTTATTCCATATTGATGAGTAATATTGACACAGGTGAGAAATCTTACACTTTTTGTGGATGAATTTCCAAACCTCTTTGGAATGAAGCAATATTGGATTGGTCATATGATGCCGATCCCCTTCTGGGTTTTGTGAAAAAGCCTCTATTGGCCGAAAGGGGGAGGTAAGTTGTCGTTCTATTAATACCCAATCCAAATCTAAATCTAAAACATCTTCCCCCCAGTGTCTAGCAATCTTAGCCATTTCAAATGCTACTTTATAGAGCTCTACATTTGGCAATGCCAAACCTCCCCTATCTCTGGGCAAACATAACTTATTAAAGCCAATCCTGGGTCTTTTACCTTGCCACAGAAAATTCCTGATCATAGCATTATATTGTTTATATATCTGATGAGGTATATTTACAGGGACCATCCCCGATATGTAATTAAACTGTGGGGCTATCACCATCTTTATTATATTAATCTTTCCCCATAAAGTTAAAAAAAGCTTTTTCCAACCATCTAATTTTGCCTGTATTTTGTGAAGCAAAGGTTCCATATTCAAATTCATTATATTCTCTAAATTAGGGCTCAGGTGGATACCTAAATATCTAATACCTTTATGCATCCATTTAAACTTAAATGTACTGACTGAGGAAGAAAAACACACTGCTGATACTGGCATAGCCTCTGACTTATGCCAGTTGATTTTATATCCTGAGAATTTAGAATAAGATTCAATCATATTAAGGAGTACTGGTAAGGAACACGCAGGGTCTTTAATTACTAACAATAGGTCATCGGCATACAATAGTAATTTATGTTCTCTTTCCCCTGCAAATACACCTTTAATTCTTGGTTCCTCTCTAATCATTGACGCAAGCGGTTCTAAAACTAATGTAAAAAGTAGTGGGCTAAGAGGGCAGCCTTGGCGGGTAGACCTAGAAAGATTAAAAAAAGATGACATTATTCCATTAGTTATCACAGCTGCTTTAGGATTGGAGTAAAGAATTTGAACCCACTTCACAAAACCTGAACCAAAACCATATTTTTCTAAGGCCGCGAAAAGAAACCCCCACTCCACCCTATCAAAGGCCTTTTCTGCGTCAAGTGAAATAGCAACAATGGGATCCAGATTAGAATGATTCATCCACATGAGATGTAATAGTCTTCTCATATTGTCAGATGAGGATCTATTTTTAATAAAGCCTACCTGATCTCTGTGTATAATTTTAGGTAAAATACTTTCTAATCGTGAGGTTAATAATTTTGTAAACAGTTTACAATCTACGTTCAACAAACTTATTGGACGGTAATTAGCAGGATCCATTGTATCTCTTCCAGATTTTGGTATGAGTGATATTACGGCTTCATTGAAACGGTCAGGTAACATATCATTCACATGTATCTCTGAAAATACATCTGTTAATACTGGGGTCAACTCATCGACAAACTTCTTATAATATTCTGCTGAAAATCCATCTGAGCCTGGTCATTTCCCAGATTTCAAAGACTTTATAATAGTTCTAACCTCTTCTTGTGTTATAGGTGCATCTATTGAATCTCGTTCATCGGGGGTTAAAGTGGGCAATGTAACATTGGTTAAAAAATCTTTCAACTCCTTTGGACTGTAACAGGATTCTGATGTGTACAATTTTGAACAGAACTGGTTAAAAACCCTATTAATTTCTTTATTAGATGTGAACACCTTATCTCCCTCTTTTATTGCAGGTATGATGTGAGATGCATCATGTTGCTTAATCTGCCTAGCAAGGAGTTTCCCAGCTTTCTCCCCACTTTCGTAATACTTGGTCTTCAATCTAAATAATGCATATTCTGCTTTCTTATTAAAGAGTTCGTGAAGATCAAATTTTAATTGACAAAGCTGTTTAAACTTAAAATCTGAAAAACCTTGTACCAATTCTTTTTCAAAATCACTGATTTGTTTTTCTAAAAGTTTCACTTTTTCAACACTTTCCTTTTTTTTTCCTACTGGCATAAGCAATACATTTCCCCCTGATAAATGCCTTGGAGGCATCCCAAACTGTTGCTAATCTCTGAGATGACCCAATATTAAGTTCAAAAAACATTTTCATGTCGTTCTGCAGTGAATCTATAAAAACCTTATCTTCCAGTATAAATGTATTTAGCCTCCATCTCCCCCTTTTCTTATAATCTACCTTAAATTCTAATTTTAACTCCACATGTGCATGATCGGTCAGTCCTATTACTCCAATTATACATTCAGAAACAAGGTCAGTTAAAGAGCTGGAGATCAAAAAGTAATCAATTCTTGAAAAGGTCTTGTGACAATTTAAAAAGAATGTGTATTCCCTTTCTCGTGGATTAACGAATCTCCAAATATCTGTTAATCCATTGTCATCCTTTAGAGTGTGAATAGCAGCCCTATCTCTTGGGATTGAACTGACTCTGCTTTGACTTCTGTCCAGGATGCCATCCATAGTCTGATTAAAATCACCTCCAAGTATAACATATTCCTCGAGGTTGGTTAATATTTTGTTTACCTCATGAATGAATTCAGGCTCCTCCTTATTTGGTGCATATACATTACACAGCACTATTTTAACATCGTTGAGCTTTGCTTCTATACAGAGTAAACGTCCTTCCTTGTCTTTATGTTGATTCGTCAATACAAAATGTATTTTCTTCCTGACTAGAATAGCTACTCCAATCCTCTTGCTTGATACAGAATTATGAAAAACATGACCTACCCATCCACATCTAAGTTTCAAAGCTTCCTTTTCATCTTTAAAATGTGTTTCTTGTAAAAAGGCAATATCAGCCTTTCTGATCTTAAGATATGCAAGTATTTTTTTTCTTTTAACAGGAGACCCACAGCCATTTATATTCCAAGATATGAAATTTACACATTGTCTATCCATCGCACATTAGTAAAATATAACACACTGTACCTGTTGTGCCTCGGTGAAATTTCCTTATTAATTTCCGAAACGAAAAAAACCAAGCAAAAAAAACGTTTAACATATAAACTGGTATTATACCCACAGTCACTTCTGATAGAAAACCAATACTTTAACTTCCAACAATTTTGTGAACAACAAATCCTTGAAGAACAAACGAAAAATAAAACAAAAAAGGGAGAAAACAAAAAACTCAAAACACTGCCCATAAGGGGCAGCGAGCCCACTTCTGGGTCACACATTTGGTCCGTGATGCTCGCTGTCAGCAAAAACTCACTGACTCAGGAAGACCAGAGGTGTCAAAAATATTCACATTCATTACTCAAGTAGAAGTATAGATACTAGGGTTTGAAAAGACTTTTGTAGAAGTTGAAGTATCAACTCAAGCTTTATACTTAAGTAAAAGTGTAAAAGTATTGGTTTCAAAACTACTTAAAGTATAAAAGTAAAAGTAATGTAAGGCAGAGATCTTCAACAGGGGGTCCTCAGAGTCATTGCAGAGGGGCCTCCAAATTATTCCATAATTCCAACATATTATTAGCAAATATAAATTCCCACTGATGATAGGCTTACTGGCCTATAGGTAAGGTAGTCACTAAGATATCAGCCCACAGATACAGTTAATCCTAGATTTACTGTGCCACATATGTAACATTAAAATATGATTTATAAAATCATGCCAACAATTAATATTTTAATAGCTTATGAAAAAAGGGTACATAAGAAGGCTTTAGGCTGCCCTAACAGTTATTGTAGGCCCAGTTTAATATGCAACTTAATTTCTACTTAATATGTGGTAGGGGGTCCCTGCTACATCTCACTTTAAGTTAAGGGGTCCTTGGCTTAAAAAAACGTTGAAGACCCCTGATGTAAGGGGGAAACAATGCCATTAAGGACAAAAACGTAACCCCAAAACGTGGGGACAAAACCATAATGACTATAATAATGTTATATTAAAATCATACCTGCAAACTCAGAAGGGCTGAAAAAGGTGACACATCTCTTCTGTGTTTTTCAGACAACGGCAGCTACAGGCTGGTGTTACAATCCTCTCCAGTGAAATACAGACACACTTTACACCGTTTAGCTCTCAGCATTTTATCATGTTTACTCCAGCTGCTAGCTAACGCTAGGCTAACGTTACCTGCTGTCAACTGTAGTGTTAACTAGCGTCCCGTGCGGCGATGTTTCAGTTCCCTCTAACGTCCGTTTTCGGAGCATCAGAGAGAAGCGCAGGCATTTAAGTGGCACCTAAATAAGGCACCGAAATCCGCGTTGCTATTCGGTCCGGTAGATAACGGGCGTTAAGGCACCGGTGGCGTATTAGCACCAAGTCTGTGCACGTTTGATGGATCGCGTACAAACCAATAGGGTGTCGGAATGACTATGTTTATACTTCTCATCCAACCACAATCACATTCACTCTCTCCGGATGGAGCGATTTGGATAGGGGTTTTTGTTTGTGTGTTTTTGAACGATGAACAAGCTGAACTGAAATATGAGTAACGAGGCTATTTTTAAAATGTAAGGAGTAGAAAGTACAGATAATTGCGTGAAAATGTAAGGAGTAGAAGTAAAAAGTATGCTGTAAAATAATTACTCCAGTAAAGTATAGATACCCAAAATTTCTACTTAAGTAAGGGAACGAAGTATTTGTACTTCGTTACTTGACACCTCTGAGGAAGACAGACCCCAAAGCTTTTCGTCCACCCAACCTTACAACCCGTATCATAATGCTTCGACTTACATATTTCCAGTCACAGCACTTTACTTATCACCTCCTTGTAGCTGGATGTGCTCCTTTATGTATCTTTCCGCTTCCATGTGGTCAGTAAAACTCTGCCTTTTTCCCTTCCAAGTAAACCTCAGTGTTGCAGGGTGGGCCAGAGTATGGCGAACTTCGCGGTCCCAGAGTAACTTCTTCGCTGTGGAGAATTTCATCCTCATTGTTGCTCTCTCCCTCGACATATTCTCAAAAATGGACAGCTTGCACTCCTCCCATTCAAATCCCCTGCTCTTTTTCGCTGCAGCCAGGACTTTCTCCCTCGCAGTATAACGTAGAAATTTCACCAACACGACCCGGGGACATTGATCTTCATTAGGCTTAGGCCCGAGGCTCCGATGACTCCGTTCAATCTCGAATTCCGATCCAATCAATCCGAGCCCCTCTGATAGGATCTTTTGTACATACTCGTTCATTTTGCAGCCTGCTTCCTTCCCCTCTTTGAGGCTGATTATTTTGATGTTATTCCATCTGCTGCGATTTTCCAAATGCTCAGCTTTATTCCAGAGTTCATCCACAAGTTTCGTCCTCCTCTCAGTATCACCAGTCAAACGATTTGATGTGTCCTCCACATGCGAGATGCGATTCTTGGCCTCGTCGAGTCTAGCCTGTACGTTGCTGATGAAGTTCTGTAGTAGTCGCCTTGATGGTAATCACATCATTTGCTACCCCCTTCAAACCTGCGTTCATTTGACTGATTTCAGCAAAGACATCTTTCAAGTTCGGATTTTGATTACTTGACTCTGGTGACGGGGAATCGTTAGCTTCTGAGGTTGTTGTTTTCAAACGCGTTAGCACCCCTCAAATTGGCTGCTTGGAAGATTTGTCGTTTGTTGGATGCTTCAGGTAAAAAGTAAGTTATCTATCGAAGTCTGATTAACTTTGCGAACGAAATATATACTAAATCATCTAATTGAAGGTGGGTGTCAGAAGCGCTGCTCTAGCGTGCCGCCATTTCCCAGCTTGTCATCACGTGACTCCAGCTTTCCTAATCATTTTCTAATAATTTCCTCAGAAGTTTCCTGGAAAAAAAAAACAATGTCTTTTGGTACTGATCATACTGGGGCTAGTCTGGATCAACGGAAGCACATTTTCCAGGTTAAAGCCGGACATCTTGATGTCCTTTGCCCCTCACCTTCTGCTCTCTGTGTGTTGCCGTTCTTAAAATACCGCTACAGGAAACAACAACCTTCAACAAGCAAGCCATACGCTGAAAATGGCAAGTTTTGAAGAAATCTTGGATTGGCAAAAAAGGCAGGCCTGTCAAAGATTATGTTTAGGGCATTCCTCTCTAACTGGGACGTTTTGGGAGCGATTGGTGGGATTGCTGTGGATGAAGTACACATGGAGCCAATGAGGTTAAACCATGTATCCAGCTCTTTTTTTTTTTTTTTTTTTTGGGGCTTTTCCACCTTTATTTTGATAGGACAGGTGAGGAAGGGTAGAGAGAGAGAGAGAGAGAGAGAGGGGGGGGGACATGCAGGAAATTGTCACAGGTCAAATTCAAACCCTGGACCTCCGCGTCAAGGCATAAACCTCTCAGTATATGTGTGCCTGCTCTACCACTGAGCCAACCCGGCCACGTATCCAGCTCATTTAAATAGTTGGCATTACTGTATTGTGTCAAACTTGTGTTAAACTACATTTAATATGTGCAAATGTTCCACCAAAACAACTTCCTTCCTGAGACTATTTAGCAGAGCTACCGTCGCTGAGTCCGGAGCTTAGCGCCGCTCAAGACCCTTGTGATTGGTTTAAACAAACCAGAGCGTTTTTTTTCTCCTATCCCAGAATGCATCTGTGGTGCAGCCAGACCACAGCACTGTGGAGATAGAGCTGGCAATGCGAGACTACACAGTTACAAATGTCTGAACTGATGTTCATCTGGCAATTCTGGCAGTTACACTGGGCATGATAATTGCCTTTAATTAGTACCAGATTAAATACATAGTTTATTCCGGGAACTTTCCAGGAAACTATGAGCAAATAATGAACTATAAAATAAAGTGTTACCTGTGTTTCTCAGTTGTTTTAGCTCATTTTCTAAAAGACTGTTTTTCCAGTAATTCTAAATACGGGACTGAACCCACTATTTATGCAACACAAAACCATTTCCAACTGCAAAACCAACTTAAAAACTACAAAACTGAAAATGAAATGAATTAAAGCATCACTGTCGCAATGCAATCGGCCTGTCACTGATTGAAGCAAGGCAAGCCAAGTCTATGCATAGTCTCATGACAGTGTGTTCATGTAGTTTGTTTTACACTGAGACTTATGTATAGATGTATAGAGACTATAGCAAATCCAACCGAATACTAGCCATCAAACTCGTGCCACACAGACACATCAAGCATTTCTATAAAAAGTTTATCAGTATGTTTGTTACTCACAGTATGTACCTGACACTGCAAATCTAGCGATGCATTGATCTGTTCCCACAGCTATCACATAAAGAAACATGGTTTACAGATCATCTAATACAAATGCAGGTGGACCTGAGAGTCTTCTCTCTCTGGGTCCAGGCTGCACGCCTAGTGGCACTCATGACTCTTTCCAGGACAAGCCTGGGCCCTGTGTATTAAATTCTTCTTCAATCTATGTTGTGATAGGTAATAGAAAAAGAATGGTGAATCTGCTAAGTAAGAAAAAGAAGCACTTAACTGCCAACATAGCAAATTTAGCTAAGCAACAACCTGTCCCAAAAAATTATTTTAACACTAGCCTTACTAAATGTCAGGTCTTTGGCAGGTAAATCATTTTTAATCAATGATTTTATTATTAAGCACAATCTTGATTTTATGTTTTTAACTGAAACCTGGTTAGACCATAATAACAGTGCTGCTGTTCTTATAGAGTCAGCTCCCCCTAACTTCAGTTTTGTGAGCACAGAGTGAATAAGAAAGGAGGTGGAGTCGGCATTTTGTTTAATGACTCATTCCAATGTACTCAAATTTCTTATGGAAACTTTGCTTCTTTTGAATATGTGGCTCTTCAGCTAAGGTCCTCCCCTCAACCTATATTTCTAAATATCTACAGGCCACCTAAATACTGTGCAACCTTCTTTGACGACTTTACTGAACTGCTGTCTATAATCTGTATTAACTTTGATTGTGTAGTTATTGCTGGTGATTTCAACATTCATGTTGATAACCCCCAGGATAGAGGGACCAAAGAACTTTTTTGAAAGGCAACTTTTTTGAAAACTATGGACTGACTCAGCATGTGACACAGCCCACACACAACAAGGGGCACACTCTGGACTTGATTATCTCGAAGGGTTTGAACATTTCCAAGGTTGTGGTGACTGATGCTGCTCTTTCTGTTCATTCCTGTGTTTTCTTTAATGGCACTATCTCTGTGCACAAAAGTGTCCAAACAAAGGTAATCAGAAAACGGTATATCACTGAAAACACCAGTGAATCATTCATTCAGCTTTTCTCCTCCAAACCCACCCTCTCAGTGGCCTCAGTCACTGAGCTTGTAGACAATTTCAATTGTAAAATTACAAATGTTATTGATGCAATTGCTCCCACTAAGGTCAAAGCTGTCTCTGGTAAGAAAAGATCTCCATGGAGAAATGTCATACTGGTAAGAACCGAAAAAAGAGAGCAGGTGTCGAAAAACTAATCTCAAGGTCCACTACAACACTTATAAAGAGAGACTTCGCATTGATAATTCGGAACTGAGGCATGCAAGGTGGTCCTTCTTTTCGGACATTATTGCCAAAAATAATAATAATTCACATGCTTTGTTTGCTACTGTCGATAGGTTAACCAACCCTCCAGTACCAGTAGCATCTGAACTTTTATCCACCGAGGCCTGCAATGATTTTGCCACTTTCTTCAACGACAAAATTCAGAAAATTAGACAAACAGTCAGTGCTTCCATATTGAATACAGAGTTTGTGTTGTCACAGTGTCCAGGCAAAACCAATTCCAATATGACCCAATTCCATATGATTAACCGTAAAAACCTGGAGGACATTATACAACATTTGAATACCTCCTCCTGTTGCCTTGATATTCTACCAACAGGCCTTTTCAAAAATGTTTCGAATCGTTTGGCTACAGATCTTCTGCAGATTGTAAACACGTCTCTTCTTTCAGGTATCTTCCCACAGACCCTGAAAACTGCAGTCATCAAGCCACTCTTAAAAAAGAACAATCTAGACACGTCACTAATGAGCAACTATAGGCAGATATAAAACCTTCCATTTTTAAGTAAAATCATTGAAAAAACAGTTTCTCTACAACTCAACCTTTTCTTGTCACTAAACTTTCCTGTTTAACATCTACATGCTTCCACTGGCTCAGATTATGGATACCATAGTTATGCGGATGACACACAAATTTATATAAACTTATCGCCAGGGGACTATAGTCCAATACAACAACTGACTAAGTGCACTGAACAAATTAACGACTGGATGTGCCAGAATTTTCTTAAATTAAATGACGAAAAAACTGAGGTGTTTGTTTTTGGAGCAAAAGAGGAACGATTGAAAGTCAGCACTCAGCTTCAAACGACAATGTTAAAAACAACAGACAAAGCCAGAAATCTTGGTGTAGTCATGGACTCAGACCTGAATTTTAACAGCCACATTAGACAATTACAAAGTCAGCCTATTACCACCTTAAAAATATATCAAGGGTTAAAGGACTTATGTCTCAGCAGGATTTGGAAAAACTTGTCCTTGTTTTTATCTTTAGTAGACTTGACTATTGTAACGGTGTCCTTACAGGTCTCCCTAAAAAATCAATCAGACAACTGCAGCTGATTCAGAACACTGCTGCTCGAGTCCTCACTAAAACCAAGAAAGTGGATCACATCACTCCAGTACTGAAGTCTCTACACTGGCTTCCAGTGCCTCAAAGAATTGATTTCAAAATACTTTTACTGGTTTATAAATCACTAAATGGTTTAGGGCCAAAATACATTTCTGATCTGTTACTACACTATGACCCACCCAGACCTCTCAGGTCGTCTGGGACAGGTCTACTTATTGTCCCCAGAGTCAGAACTAAACAGGGGGAAGCAGCGTTCAGTTTTTATGCTCCACATATCTGGAACAAACTCCCAGAAAACTGCAGGTCCGCAGCAACTCTGTTTTTTTAAATCAAAGCTAAAGACCTATCTTTTTGATGTTGCCTTTCTTTAAATAACTGTTCATTTGTTATACTGAAGTTGCATTGTTGACACTGTATGACATTCTATAACTGCTCTTTAAGGTTTAATTTCTTATACTGCACTGTAACTTTTATTCACATATTTTATCTCTCAGTTCTTATACTGCACTGTCAATTTTATTCTTGTCTTTTATCTAGTGGTATTTTTGAACAGATAACGGTCATATTTCTGAGAATTTCTCCAAGGCAAGTGTGACATAGATTAGAACTCAAAAAACACGGGTGTGACAATAGATTATCCATACAAGGACCACGTCTGTGAACTGGGCAGATTTAGTCTGTGAACTAGGTCAATAAGAAGGACAACGTCTGTGAACTTATCAAGAGACAGACAGTGAACTGTCCCGGATTTAGCAAGGTTTGCCGAGATTAAACTAAGCTTTGTAGTGACGGCTACATCGTAGTGAAAAGTAGAACTACTGCAATCTTGTAACGGGTAACGAAAACACCAAGTCACTTGAGCCAAAAGGGCCTGTGGTCAGAAAAATTACGGAGAAATATGGACCGGCAGATAACGGACATATTTCTGATATTACCTCTCCAACACAGGTGTGACAATAGATTATCCATACAAGGACCACGTCTGTGAACTGGTCAGATTTAGTCTGTGAACTAGGTCAATAAGAAAGACAACGTCGGTGAACTTATTTCAGATATTTCTGTGAACTTATCAAGAGACAGACTGTGAACTGTCCCGGATTTAGCAAGGTTTACCGAGATTAAACTAAGCTTTTTAGTGACGGCTACATCGTAGTGAAAAGTAGAACTACTGCAATCCTGTAATGGGTAACGAAAACACCAAGTTTTTTTTTTTTAATACTTTTTACTGGCACTTTAATGTTTTATGTAAAGCACTTTGAATTGCCCTGTTGCTGAAATAAAGCTGCCTTGCCTTGCCTTCTGTTGACTCAGCAAATAGAGAAGGAAAAGCAGCTGTGATGTAGGGGTGAGTGACGCACTTTGTTACAGTGTCATATTGGACAATGTGAGGACTAGGGGTGTTGAAATTAATCATTGCACTGATGCATCGTAATGCGGACGATTTTGCATCGATGCAGTGACAGACCATAATCGATATGTTGATTTTCCGGTTGCTGCTTTTTTAGTTTTTTCTGTTTTCTCTGCTGTGTTCAGACGCCGCTACATTCAGGAAGTGTCTTTTTTAAGAGCAGATACAATAATACATAAGGCTCGCATTGCCAGACCTTCCTCCACAGCGCTGCGGAGGAGGGTCTGGCTAGTCCACACAACATTCCGGGATGGGAGAACAACGTGCACTGGTTTACTGACATTTCTTTAAACCAATCACAATCGTCTTGGGCGGTGCTAAGCACGGGAAAAGCCGCGGGGCCTCTGCAAGGAACTTGTTTTGGTGGAACGTGTACGTTCAAAAGTTGTTTTAGTCATGCAACAGAAAACTCAGACTGGACAGATAATCCATTTGAACAAGCACATGTTCCACCAAAACAAGTTCCTTCCCGAGGCTATTTAGCAGAGGCACCGTGGCTCTGTCCAGTGCTTAGCACCGCCCAAGAGGATTGTGATTGGTTTAAAGAAATGCCAATACAACGGAGCACGTTTTTCTCCTATTCAGTATTGTTGTGTGGACTATTGCGAGACTAAGGAAAACTCTGGCTGTGTGAGTGGCACCTGCAGGTAGATATGAAGTTTGAAATGTGCATTAGCATATATTCAAAGCTTTGGGGAGGGAACTGAAATATATCCTTATGTGTGACTATAATTATATTACTATTAATAAAGTTTATATACACCAGTGATAAATGTGTCAAAGGAGGGTGTAGAAAAAAAAAATCACGATACATATGATTTTCGATTATTATTTTTTAAATCGATTATTTTCCACAAAATCGCTATTTTTTTTTCAGTGATTGACCTAATATTTGTTTCTACGGTACCGCCTTCGGCGACTACATCATACATGTTTCCATCAAAACAGAGCGGAAGCAGAAAATCCATCTTATGTTCTTCTATACCAGTAAAATAAATGTGCATTCTTTTTAATTAGTTACAATTAGTTTTTAGAAATGTCTCATGATATATTGTCTCTAGAGGTGTATTATTCCACTTTTGTTTTTGTTAAAGAAGAAAAGAAAATCGCCATACTCAATGCTATCGAATCCCAATACTTCTAGATATACAAAATTAATCGGCACCCATGTATCGTGAAATAATCAAATTGGGGCAAAAGCATATTGTCCCATATCGCCTTGATTATGTCTGGACAAAGTGCTCTGTTCTGAGACTAACTATTACACTTCGATGGCCCTGTCTGTGGCCCAGACGTGGTATTAACATGTGTCTTGGGTAATCCAATCAGTGTACAGTGGAAACTAAAGGGGACAGCTCTAAGTACAGGTGTGAATGCACCAAGGATGCATTGAGAACACATTGGCTACGTTCAGACTGCAAGCCAAAGTAACCCAAATCTGTTTTGGTTGTGTGAATAGCCCAAGTCACATAGCATCTGATCTTTTCCAGTGATTTGGGCCACTTTAACTTCTTTTTAAAATGCGACCTCAGTCTGGACAGTCGGAATTTATGCAACGTCACTCTAGCAGCAGTTCTCAAACCTGTTACCCAAAGGTCCACATCAGATTTTTAATCCAGCTCAGAGGTCCGGAACCATTGGCCATAACAAAACAACATTTAATCAACTCACTTTTTAATTTTAAGCAACATACAGTATATTCAACTTGAATACTCAGTTTCCTGCTCCACTTTTGGACCGATTTGGGTACCGTTATATGGACTTTGCTACTGGTACCCAACGGTAGCTTTTTTCTAGCATCATGCAGTAAAATAAGTTTTTTTTTTTTTTTTTTTTTTTAACATATTATTCAGCATTTTGTGTCGATTTTTGTGTGCAAATTCAACCTCACTAACAATTTATCATTCAATAGAAAAATTATTTAGAAACAACAAACGTTACACTTCATAAGGTATTGCACTCATCACACAAGGTTTATTGGCTCGGTCCAGGTTGACTCACCATTTGGTCCGGAAGCAGACCTTGGTCCGGACTTTGAGAAACCCTACTCTAGAGCGACCATCGTCATTCACAATTCTGCGCCGAGAACAGCAAGACCCCAGGAACAGCACCAGGCTTAGCGGCCAACGGTGGAATTGCAACGTTATGGGATGCCCTCTGGCCCAGAAACACTTTTTCCATAGACCTTATATGGTGAAAAATACTCTATAAATGTTTTTGAGGTACATCAACTTACCAGTCTGAACACTTAAATAGTCCTTACTTAAATGTTGTAAAAGTTGTGGAATGCACTAATAGCCGAATCCAGAGTTATTTAACTAGCCATAATGAACGAGCCGACCCACGGTACTGCGCCCTGCACTGCAGGCTCATATGACGGTTCTCCCGAGTTCCTGTAGCTGTAATAATCAATATAACAGCTGTAATTCATCTTTTGTATTATCTTATAATCCATCCGTGGGCTGTATGCTGTAAAGCTTGTAACGTGGATGTAACGTTATTAACGTCTCTGTTCCCAAACTGCTGGCTATTGGCTAGTAGCTGGCGGTAGCCAGTAGCACGACATAACAATTACATCTCCTTTGTTCTCTTTATGAATCCAGGGTCCGTCTGTAGACAGGGACGGACTGGGGCTAAAAAACAGCCCTGGACTTTCTCCCAAATAGGCCCATCATCTGGCCATTCACACTAGCCAGGAAGTCCTGATACAATGCCACAATACTGTAGCCTATCAGACAAGGTTTTCACAGCAAGTAAAATCTCAAAACCAATTATGATAATTGGGGTTGTGTTTATTAATTAAGCCTCAGCCTTGAAATAAAAACTAAAAAATTACAATGCCATTACATCTGCACTGAAAATAAAATACAAATAATGAAATGTCACTGGCTACAGAAACCCAAAATTACTTTGTAATAAGTTTATTAAGCCCCAGGCTTACCTGGTGGAAAATATTACTTCATCACCATTTTCATCTTATTCTGCATTAATGATGTCGTTTCATGTGAGGCACTCACTGCATGTCATTCTGATATTATAAAACACTGAGCTGTAGGCTTTTTCTTGTATGAAAGGTGTAATGTCAAAAATTTAAAAGTTGAATTACTTAAAAACCTTAACAGCACAAACTAATAATAATTTTTACAACATAAACCGGCACGAATAGCAGTGTTTTTAATAATTTTTGGATGACATGGGGGGCCAGCTTCATGCAGGTCTGTTACTAGTGTTGCTGTTTAAATGTCCCACGAGATCAATTACAGACACATTTACTAAAAAAACAGCCTTACTTATCATTACACTAAATCTTTGAAGAAAACATTGATACATCACTACAATGCATCATTTAAAAGCAATAGCCTAGAGGGACTGTAGAGAGGATGCAAATAACTTATTTGGGTGGGTGTGGGTGGGGGATTTCAGATCATTTATTTGAATGCCGTCAGAGCCGATCCACGCAATTTTCAAATAATATTCCTACTTTTACACATGGTCATAATAATGTAGTCATATCTGTAGTGACCTTTTAACAAAACGTGAATATATACAGTACAGGCCAAAAGTTTGGACACACTTTCTCATTCAATGCGTTTCCTTTTTATTTTCATGACTATTTACATTGTAGATTCTCACTGAAGGCATCAAAATTTAGAAAGAACACATATGGAATTATGTACTTAAAAAAGTGTGAAATAACTGAAAACGTGTCTTATATTTTAGATTCTTTAAAGTAGCCACTCTTTGCTTTTTTTCCACTAATTAACCCTGGCAAAGCACACCTGTAAAGTGAAAACCATTTCAGGTGACTACCTCATGAAGCTCATTGAGAGAACACCAAGGGTTTGCAGAGTTATCAAAAAAAGCAAAGGGTGGCTACTTTGAAGAATCTAAAATATAAGACATCCATCCATCCATCCATCCATCTTCGTCCGCTTATCCGGTGTCGGGTCGCGGGGGGAGCAGCTCCAGCAGGGGACCCCAAACTTCCCTTATATAAGACATGTTTTCAGTTATTTCACACTTTTTTGTTAAGTACATAATTCCATATGTGTTCATTCATAGTTTTGATGCCTTCAGTGAGAATCTACAATGTAAATAGTCATGAAAATAAAGAAACACATTGAATGAGAAGGTGTGTCCAAACTTTTGGCCTGCACTGTATATATACAGTATATATATATATATATATATATATATTTTTTTTTTTTAAATAAGTCAGGGGGCGAACAGGTAACTTGATCAAAATAAACCAGTCCGGTGTGCTGTAAATACATGCTCACTGTCAGGTTACTCACTGGAGAGGAAAGTTCTCACATTAACCAGTTTATTAAACCACTGAAACAGTGCCATAAACATTATAATTATCAAGGCCTATTAGATGTGTTGAAATGTCTTACAGAAAATAAAATGTATGCACGGTGCGTACAAGATTTTGGCTCTACTGTGCACCTTATATTGATTATGAACTGCCAAATGGTGATGCGTCGCTTTAAATTTTGCTGCCGCAAGGACTTGTGGGACGGCATTATCTCCTTTCCGTTCATAAATGATGGTCCAGTGTATCCTATGCTAAAGGAGGTAACAAAGGAAGCATTGAAGCACCTTTCCTTATCACTTAGACATGTAAACATGTTCTAGTAGAAACCCAAAATACAAGTATGAATCCGTAAATGTGCATCATATGGGAGTTTTAAGTCAAGATTCTTTTCTTCAATTTGGAACCTGAGTGAGGTATTCAACAAAGGATTTTCTACAAGGGGTTATATAGAGCAGTGGTTCCCAACCTGGGGTCCGGGCACCCCTCAGGGGGGCGGCAAAGATCACAGGGTGTGCGCAAGTCTTTATCTGGTTTGAGGTTGAGGTAAAAATAAATATTTACAGCTTTTCTTAGACAGGAGTAGAGGGGGCGCCAAGGAAAAAAGGTTGGGAACCACTGATATAGAGTATATTTCAAATCTATAAAAACACTCCAAACTATTTCTATTTACAACTACACAAAGCAGATGTTTATGATGCACACATGCTTATTATTATGCTTATTATTGCTTATACAGTATATATAAAATAGAGGAAGGAAACAAAAGAGAAAAAATACAAGACTGGAAGGAGACAGAAAAGTCAAGAGAGCTTTAATACATTTATTACAGAGCGGGAAGGGAAAAACAGGTTTACATGAATATTCAATAAAGAGAGGACATTAACTCAGTGAACCTGCAGACACAGCAGTGACTGGGTGAGCAATAACTCAACCCTCTGTACAAAGACTAGTGCTGCGTGACACAGACACCACTTCCTGAAGCGTTTGTGGATTCAGCACATTGCATTTTTAGAATCTTCTAGCCCCTGATACCACTGTGGAATGGAACAAAACGACAGCGAGCAGGCAGACAAGAGCTCAGACAGGAAGGAGAAGCAAAGAGGAAGTGAGAGCGGCTACAGTGTAGTCATGTCGTTGAGGGCCAGGTCCAGCTCCTCGCTGAGAGCCTTGCCCTTCAGCTTCTGAGCATACACTTCATCTGGAGGACAAGCGCACACACACACACACACACACACACACAAGTAGACAGATACACAGAATGGAAACGGAATGAGGCGAAGGGACAGGAAACAGAAAAGTACAACAAAAAGAACTAACTAAATGACCAAGAGTCACTGGTGTTAAGCAGGATTTATGCTTCTGCGGGGGCTTTCATTTTGTATATATTTGTCTCTGTTTCGGTATTTATTGTTTATTCGTATTAATGTTTAATATGCTCGTTTGTATGTATGCACCCAATCACCAAGGCAAATTCCATGTAGTTCCACTACTGTGGCAATATTTCTGATTCAGATTCTTTACGCAGTGCTTACGCTGTAGCCTACGTAAGTGGCCTGAGGTCTATACTTTTGCGCTGGTGTCTGCTAGGGCTGGATATGGTTCAAACATCTTCGATACCAGTACCAATTCCAATATCATGACTTGGATACCAGTTCCTAAACTATACCAATTTTATATATTTTTTTAAATTAAAGAAATTACGTGAGCCGTATCTGTGTAATGTAGAGTTTTTCCTGTGTGTCTCTACGATGTGTAATGTCGAGAAAGCCAATCATAAACATTATGAGATCTTGGTAGAATCATGCTGCGTGCTGATTGGCTCACTGACTCTGATGAGATTGACTCCTTATTGAAATTGGGTGTTGAATGACGAGGCATTTTTCGATACTAGCTACTTTAGAGGCAGTTCCTTAGGTGCCTAAAAAGTATCAAATTAGGTACCCAGCCCTAGTGTCTGTGTGTGTGTGTGTGTGTGTGTGTGTGTGTGTGTGTGTGTGTGTGTGTGTGTGTGTGTGTGCGTGTGTGTGTGGTAGAGCGAGTCAGAGAGTGATGGTGATTATCTTCAGAGTGAGTAGTGACTCTAGAGTCCTAGTGAGAGAACCAAAGTGTCTCCTCTGACCACGGTGGGAAATCTGGAGCAGGAGAAGTTAACCCTCTCCTTGATGTCATGTTGGTTATGGAGAAGGAGAACCAGGAAATGAGTCGGGGGGGAAATGCAACGCTACCAAGCCACGGCCAAGCAGAACAATCACAGTTGTGTCAGTTGTGGTCAGCATTACCACGACAGAAGTAACAATTTTTTGAGAGGTGCATGTCAGGCTACGGTGTAGGGTCCGTATCTCCACGCACCTACGTACGTAACCACGGCGTGGATTTAACGCAGAAGCATAAATCAGATGTTACTCTCGTCACATCAGCTGGTTACTGCAGCTCACCTGAGCACAAGTAACAGCTAAAGCCAACAAACAAGTTTCAACTTCAAGCTCAGTCATACGAATCATGTCAGACCGGGTTCAAATACACTCTAACTGACTGAAGTCATGCTCCACTCAACACCTCTGTATATAACACATGCCAGAGATCATGCCTAACAAACACTTAATTGTTAATTACATTATTAGTGCATTGTGGTAACCCTCTGGAAGCCATGTTAGAAGTCCAGACTTTCTGGAAACTTGTGCTTTTCTATGTCTCGGACTTGGATGTCTTAAGAAAATCAGATTGTTTCGCCACTTACAAAGTCTTATTGTTACCTCTTTTTCAAACCCAGAAACATGTTGTAGAACAACCCTTCCAACTTGCTACTAGTCACCAGTAGTGGAACAGGTACTCAGATTCTATACCTAAGTAAACATAGCAATATTACAGTGTAAAAGTACTCGTGGTACTTGGTATTAATAAGTTTAAGTCCTGCATTCAAAATTAAAAAGTAATATATATAAAAAGAGTACTTAAAGTATCAAGAGTCAATGTAGTCATTCTGCAGAATGGTCCCTTTCAGAGTGTAAGGTTTTTGTCCTGTTTTTAAGATGATCGTTAGGCTTTTTTCGTGTTTATCATAAGTTACGGTTGTGTGGGATGGATAAATTTGAACTATTTAACGTACTGTTGGGTAGTTTAATCTATAAACCTCATCTATTAATCATTGATCAGATGGTTTGTATCATGTAAAATATGAAACTGTAAAGCATAGCTGGTTCATAACAATGTAAGTTTTCATTCTAGAAATGTTCTGTCAGAAAAGTCTGATAATATATCTTTGCTGCTGAAAGTTTCCCTGCTGCCTAAACACACTGCTACAGTGGTAAACCAATGAAGTAGTGTTTACTTCACTGACCCCAGTACAGTGTGTTGGCATGGGTTTGTCCTTTTGGAGGCTAGGAATGCTCACACATGTTTATAACTTGTTAAGCTTTTATGTATTTTCCCTGTTCGTATTCTACTTTACCATTCTACACACTTTTTTCTTTTTTTAAGATTTTGTCAGGACAGATGAAGAAATGAAAGGGAAGAGAGAGGGGGAATGACTTGCAGCAAAGGACCGCAGGTCGGAGTCAAACCCAGGCCTGCTGTGTCGAGGAGTAAACCTCTATATATGGGCGCCCGCTCTACCAACTGAGCTATCTGGGCACCCTATTCTACACACTTTCTGTCATGTATTCTGTTTTACTGTATGTAAAGCACTCTAATCAACCATGTGTATGAAATATACTCAAAGTTACATTGGCCTGCGTTTAAAAGTTGAATGCAAACCACAGCCGGGTCCTAAACCACCGGGAGCAGGAGTCTGTCCAAGACGATGTCTGGATTAGTTTCCTCCTGATGTTTTGTGTTGTTCCTGACAAATATTCAAAAGACTAAAACGGCAAAGTCCAGCTGTCTCTGACTTGGTTCTTGGTAAATGAGAATCTTCATGAAGCCACAGGCCTTTGAAAACTCTGCCCCGGAATGCCGGTTGGCCCAGCTCTTTGCTCTCACTCCACTGTTAAGATAAAGGTGCACCTCAGGCTAAGGCTTAGGGTCTGTATCTCAGGCATAGGGTCTGTATCTCCTATGCATCCATGGCGTTAATTTAATGCTGGAGCATAAATTAGCCTCAAGGTCAAAGTATAACTCCTCGTCCACATAGCTGCCCACGTCTTTGAGGGTTTACAGGTATGTCTTGTGGACTTTTGTGCACAGGCTAAATTACATGACTGCAAGGACTGCACATGCAATCTGTACATTGAAACAGATCAACTGATGATAAAGACCCAAACAAGCACGTTTGTTTTGGAGGCCAACGGCTCAACTTAGGCACCATCAAAAGCTGAGGGTGGCATTTGAGAGCACCCAGGCACAATTTGACGGATCACAGACACCATAAGCCTCTACAGATCCTCACATCATTGTGCTCATGAAGACCACAGGCCCACAGAGGTGAAAATACCCAGAAATAATGCATCTCGCTATCAACCTTCTGCCTTTGGATGAGTTAAACTGGTGACCACTGTATATTTACACACTAAGAACAAGTTAATTCTCAAGTTGCATAACCAGGCACATGCAATGATTTAGATAGAGGTGACATGGTTTTTCCAATCATCAATGGCTTCATCAGTCAAAACTGCAGTACACAGCTAGGATTGGGCATCGAGAACCGATTCCAACTTGGAGTCGTTTCAAAAATTACGATTTCAATGGAATAATTTCTTTATTGCAATCATTTAGAATCGTTTTCAAATCAGATCATCGGTTCCTAATTTAATACTCGCAAGTTTTGGTTCCCATGGTGGCCGGCATACTTCCAGGCGCTTGTTGTGTTGCAGCCACAGAGCACAGTTAGCTGCGCTCTAAAGTCTGGCTTTATTTTACGTTGGAAAAAGCCCGGAAAAACTTTAAATCACCAGTGAATCAAAATCAAATGTTCCTCTTATCTGTGAAATAAGCATGTGACCCATTTTAACTCCACCCCTCAAAGAATCCGAATCGAGAATTGATAAGAACCGGAATTGAAAGGAAGAATCGGAATTGGAATCAGAATTGTTAAAATCGATGCCCAACCCTGTCATCAATTCAGTTCCAACAGAAGAACTGGAATTAGCAATATGGAATTAGCGGTTTGTTACTTTCACACGTTTCCAAGACATGTTTCTGATGTCAGAGGAGCAGACCACAGGTGAGTGTTGAATACCTTCCAAATCATCGATGGTCTTCTCCAGCTTGGCCACAGACCTCTCTGCAAACTCGGCACGGGTCTCAGCCTATGACACACACAAAGTAAGTAAGTCAAATCTATTTATTTAGCGCTTTACAGATAAAAATCACAAAGTGCTTTACATAACACATACAATATGATACATATTAAAACACAGTGCACAATTAAAATCACAAAGTAAATTACAGTGCGGACAGGTCAACCAAATGCCTGTTTATAAAAGCAGAGACAGCAGATCGTATAAGAGGAGGCAGAGCATTCCAAAGTCTCGGTGCTACTGACTCGAGGGCTCGGTCACCACAGGTCCTAAACTGGGATTTGGAGGGATTTGTTCCTGTTGCGAGTTGTACGTTTTATATTTTGTAAAAAAATGAAAATGAAAAAGATTTGAATCACTAAAAAACAGTAACACTGTAAAATTCTCACCTCTTTCAGTTTGTCAGTAAGAACTTTGATTTCTTCTTCGTATTTGTCCTCCTTTTGCGAGTACTGAAATCCAAAAATAAAAGTCTTTTACAAAGTGCATTAAAAAATACATTCACAACTCCAGTATTCACTACTAAAAGGAGACAGACTTCATACATAGATGATTAATACACTACTATGTTGCATTACTTAAGGAGATTATTTGAATTTCTTTAAGAACGGCAAGTAGGATAAATATGCACAGTTGGGTGTGAAACACAAAAACAGAAACAGTAAAATGTAAGAAAAGATAGCTGTAGGGCGTTTCAACTTGTCATTATGTCACCTTAACCACAGTTTGTGCCTCTGATATGTTCATTATTATGGAAGCAAATAAAAGACAGATGTATTCGAATTTTAACAGCCACTGAATACTTGATTAAAAATGAAATAATTTACTTTTAAACCATGCATCTGAATTTATTTGTTCTGCTATGTAAATTTGATAGACTGAATTGACGGATGTTTAATTCTAGATCTGAATTTGAACAGTCTCATTTTGAGCAAAGTGAATCTATTTTTTTTTAGTTCTATAAACTTAAATTTATTCTAATTCATCTTTTTTTAATTTGCAAATCAAGAAATGTCCTATTTTAAGTACAATATGAAGTATTCAGTGGCTGTTAAAATGAAAACACTTTTTCGATACTTTCTGGATAAACATGCTCCCCTGAAAACCACTAAAGTCAAGGGTATGCATCTTCCATGGATAACCTATCTAACCTTATAAGTATATTCAGATAGAGGTATAATGCATGAGCCAAAGATCTGTTGAACACACCAAATACCTTGGCCTTTGGCTGGACTCTGAGCTCTCATTTAAGTGTCACATATTGTAAAAATAAAACAATCAAATTTGGTATTGGTGGTCTCTGTTGCTTGAGTAAGTGCATCTCTTTTACTGTTAGAAAGAAACTTGTATGCAGCAACTAATTTGACCAATTCTGGACTATGCCTATGTTCAGTATGCGATTTATTGACCTGCCTCTGCTGAATTATGTTTACCCCTGGTGGGGACAAAATGTAACCCCCCCCCCCCTCAAAGTGATAAATGCTTCTTCACAAATAGACCATTATATACCTAAAATAGAAGTATTTTAAACTAAGTAAAGCGCTGTAACGTGAACAGTCTGTAGTGCCATAGAAAGATCTAATCTGAGCAGCAGTATCTGGTTGGATTTAGCTGCTACAGAGCTCCAGGACACCGGCTACCAGCAGCAGCTTTTCAGCAGCCAACAGGTGACTGTGACCCGGCTACAGGCACCACCAGATGACGGTGCTTTCAGGGGCCATGGTAGTGGAGTTTAGGCGTCATGCGGCCATGACAGTTAAATTTAGACACCGAAACGGCCCGTTAAGTTTAGGAAAAAATTGTTTGGATTAAAACACTCCCGAGGAACGAACAAGTGTTTCCTGTGTGAAAGTATTTTCTTTTCGCCGTGAAGTGAACTCTTCTCTCCGACTTGAACACGCTGGGTTTCATGTCGACACCACGTTGGGTTATTTCATTCTGAGATTATTTTCCGTTGGATATTGAAGTTTTTTGGCATGGCTGGTCAAGTGGCTCTATATCCCTGGTATTATTCTTTATTAGGAATAACCCCTTGAGATGTACCATCTCGGTTTGAGGGGTATTGGAAGGGGGATTTAATTTGTGCATGTTTTGTTTTGTTGTGCATGATCAAAAGACATGCCCCCCTCCGCTTTTTTCACAAATCGCACCCTGCCTATGTTGTATATCAAGTTGCACCCAACACTCTCCTCCCTCTCCATGTTGTTTACAATAGACTGTAGATTTATTCTTGGATGTCCTTTCACTACTCATCATTATATTATGTACAGTATGAACAACTTTACCATCACCCTCAATAAGAAGACAGCAGCATTAGCCATTTAATTCTTGCTCGGATTAGACATTGAGTACAATTGCCTGATTTTGATGCCTTTTTTTTCTCTGATATTTATTGCTTTTTTTTCTTCTTCTTCTTTTGTTGGTGTTATTTTGTTAACTGTCTTGTCTAATTATGAATGTACTGTATATTTTTGCCTTTAAGGACCCCCTCGAAAACGACATGCTACATCTCAAGGGGTTATTATAGAAAATAAATTCAATCAAATACTTCGGTCTCTTATTTGCTTCCATACATCAGGGCACATTCAGGTCACAGAGCATCGTTCCTTCTGAAAGATAGGCTATGTCAAATAATCTATGAAAAATCTTGAAGGTTGTTGAACATCGCTTAGTATTCCCAGGGTCCTGTCCACTGCATGATACAATTTAGTTTTAACCGATGCCCCAATTTTCAAGTCAACATCATACGTCAGTCTTACAAATGGATATGAGCTTTATTATCAGGGACTTTTTAGAAAAATTGATGCATGTCTCTGTCACTTGAACGTCCCTATTGAACGTCTCTATAGTAGGCCGATGAGGACGGTATGTGTGCTATTAAATGTCTTTGTTTTATTCTGACTGGCCCAGTCCTGTGGCTGAATGTCCCTCAGCTCCTGCTGTACCTTCTCAGCCTGGGCTTCCAGTGACTTCAAGTTGTTGGTGACATTTTTCAACTCTTCCTCAAGGTCTCCTGATTTACTGAGCAAGGCAAGAGAGAGAGAGAGAGAGAGAGAGAGAGAGAGAGAGAGAGAGAGAGAGAGAGAGAGAGAGAGAGAGAGAGAAAAAGCAGGAGAAAAAAGGTAGTGATTTGAAAGGCAGGAAAGCAGAAGAGCTCAAACCCTGACACTGGTTTGAAGGACCACTCCCAACGTTTTTAGAAACATTTTTCTGTCTGTGTTACTCAGAGACAGAAGATGACGATCTGTCATGAAAACGGCTCTGTTTACACCTGACTCTGAGTAAGAGTGCTGAAGAGGGTTTTTAGCAAGATGCCAGGGTGTTTTTAAACAGGAAATGTAGACATGGCTGGGTGGTGGATTACAGCCAAAATTAAGATATAGCTTAATCACAAATTTTAAAAATAAATCTGTTGTTATTCTATTTTTTTTTTTCCCAGTAAGTCCCATGTGCTGACTCAAACCAACAATGTTAGTCTTTCTCTCAATGCTACTATACATACAGGCCGGTAGCCATGCACTGTGATTGGTGGAGATTTTGCCAGATTATTATTCTAAGTGTCTGACAACATTATGGAAAGGATCCCTACAAAGATAGACCTTTTTGTTAAAGAGTAAGATCCTTTTTGTTTAACCAGACACAGCCCTGAAATCCCCATCACCAAACCCACCAGACTCCATGTAAATAATCAGGACTTTTAGCGTGTAGAGAGACAATATATTTCCACATGTAAATGGATGTGTTAGGGGTCTATTCATGTTAAAAGTATAGTATATATACCTGTAGGGATTCTTTCCATCATGTTGTCAGACACTTAGAATAATAATCTGAGTCTGTCAGTGGCAAAAACAGAACTTTTAGTGGACGTAAATTGACATTGTGCATTTCCCCTATAGGAATATATTCTAGCCTGTTTCACGGCTGCCGGTTACAGTGGTTACAGACACCAATGCCTGGGAAAATAGGGTCCAGGTTGAAAACTACCAACTACACACACAGACACACAGACACACACTGACAACCAAACTTTTACCCTTACATCAATTCATTGTTGGTTTTGGCCTATTCATGGGATTTGTTGTAACGATAAAAACAGCATAGAATATCACCAGAGTTATCCGTTAAGTACTGCTTGAAGGCCATGCTTGAGGCTGAGTGCAGACAGAAAACAGAGAGAGGGGTCGAGAGCTCTGCAAGTCAGAGGAGCAGAAGGCAGCAGGTCAGAGTTAGACCTGTCTGGAGTTTTTTTCGTACAGTTAAGTACCTCTTCCTCTCCGCACATCATGGACTTCATATTCTGGTCCATTAGTCGGAGCTCCTCCTCCAGCTCCCTCACCCGCCTGAAGGGGTTAGTCCGGGAGGTCGGGGGTGAGGGGGGGACAGTGCATAGAACAATAACAGACAACAAGTCCCAAACAGGCGGTGGTGGTGTATTCAGACATGCATTACATCAAAACACACAGATTTCAGAAGTATTGTTAAAAAGGTTATTACATGTGTCTGACTAAATGTGGTTGTCTAGCACTATCATGCTGAATGGATAGAGATGGGCGATGTGAAGACAATCAGATCACTAAATTCTTCACCAAATACCGTAGGATATCGTAGGGTTGACAATTGGTGCTTTAACAAAATATCTTCACAATTAAATTTTAGATACATAACAGGCTTTCCTCCGGAAAAATTGTTCTTTTTTTTTTCCGATGATGGCCCGGCTGGGGCCAGTCACAGACTGATGGCAGCATTAATGTAGTAGTTTCTATGATAACAGAATTATGGACAGAATCGCGAAATTGTGAATTTAAAAAAGCTATGAGACAGATTCCATAGGGCTTTTCATTAAGTCAGTGCTAAAAGCTAACTGGACATTTGAGTACGTCTAAGTTTCCAAACGAGCAGACTGTAACTAGTTTAAAAACGCTCTTCGTGTTTGTTTTTTTCCCCAGTGGTTTAGGCCTGGTGGGGTGCAACATAGGCTCTGTGGGCCACCAGGCTTGCAATACACTGGGGGAAACACTGCATAATCATCAATAATGTGGATATAATGACTGAGTGGGTTAAGGCAAATAATAGAACAGGTAGAACAGTCTAAATTCAGCCTTTAAAACCAGGAAAATAAAAAAACTTAATCCATATCAAGATATTACCATATCCAAAATCTAAGATGATATCTGGTCTCATATCAAAATATCAATATAATATTGATATATTGCCCAGCCCTAGTAGGGGATACTGTACGTTACACTGTGAGCTCATTTCCTAATCCTAATCGTTTAGGTCATTTATAAAGCAAAACGCCAAGCGTAAGTTCAATTTCTCTGATTTGCTGTTTTTTTTTGTATCTTTGGGTTTGTGGGATAAAATAAACTCTGGGAACTTGTGATTGGCATTTTATAGCCCAAATGATTAAACAATTTACTGAAAAAAAAGAATTAGTAGATTAATCATAAACATTCATTAATTGCAGTTGTTAAGAGAACCATTAAGACTTAATGAGTCCATGCAGCACTTAACAATTCCCACTACTGTCACTACAAACACAGGGGGGGTTGTTTGATGGTAAGTCAATGTGTAAGATCACAGGTTGTCATAGTAGTGATCCCGTGAATAATGCACAGTGGCTCTGGTGTCGGTGTGAGTTTTCATGGTGCAGGTGTTGACTTACGCCTCGGCCACCTCCGCCCGCTCCTCCGAGCGCTCCAGATCACCCTCCAGGATCACCAGTTTACGCGCAACCTGCAGACATCCAAAACACACGCAACTGAAACCATTCTATTTTCCTACTGTGTTTACAAAGAGGATCTGTAATTACACTAACCTTCAGCATTTACCCTCACTGGCACTATTACTGTGTTCCAATTCCATACTACATACTGTACTGGTTGTGTATAGTATCTACTATATTTAGTGGTGATGATGGTCTATGAAGTCCCAAGTCATTACCTGCCTTTAACCAATTCCTAAATTCTTAACAGTTAGTCTGGTAAAATGTTTTTTATCTTAACATGTGAATGGGATAATCTGACATATCATCTACTGTGTGTCTGATGATCTGCAATAACAACCCACCTTTACCCCAGACGTGATTTAGCGTCCCTAATTTTCTTTATTTAACCCTCCTGTTGTCCTAGGGTCAAATTTGACCCACTTTCAAAAAGTTTCTATAATCAGAAATTTGGGTTTCTTTCAATTGTCAAAAAAAATTATGTGGATGGTTCCATACTACGTACGACTCTTCACAAGTAAAATTAAATGATGAGTTAACTACTTTTATTGAATTTAGGTGATTCATTAAATTTTATAGCATTTTGAAAAAATGACAAACATGTCGGAAAAAGCTTCAAAATGTGGGGGGGAGGGGTGCCTGGATAGTTCACCTGGTAGAGCGTCGACAAGAACAACAGGCAAAAGTGACAAAAAACTTGGAAAAAGGGCAAAAATGTAGGGGAGAACAGAAAGTGATAAAAAAAAAGACGACCAAAACATCGAAATAAAAAAGAAAAGTAATTTTAAATTTTGACCCAGAAAAATAAAAAGCTGCATGGTGGACCGGAAGACAACACAAGGATTAAGTCACTTTTTCACTGTATAGAACTAGTGATTGCCCCACCTCTTCATATTTGCGGTCGGCCTCCTCAGCGATGTGTTTGGCCTCCTTCAGCTGCATCTCCTGGATCTCCATCTTCTCCTCGTCTTTGGATGCTCTGTTCTCTATGACCTTCATCCCTCTGAGTGACGAGAGGAGCAGAAAAGCACCGTTAACCCAAAACCTTTTCTCACATCCATATCTCTCTCTTACATTGTAACATTTGATCCGGTAAGTTTTGATTTCACACTGCATTTATGCCAGCGCACCTATATGCAATAAAACTTAACACTTCATCACTGAGTGTTAGATAATCACAATACTGCACTAAGTGCAACTTGCACAAACACATAATGTATATACTATTGAATTAGTTGTATATTTTTATATTGTACTTATCTTGTATATATATGTTTGTACATTCTTTCCTTTGTATTTTTTATCTTCATTTTTTAAATGTTTGTTCTTGTATTCTATCCAATTTATAATGTATTAGTTCTTGTATTACTGCACAGCCTCCAACTGAGCTTGAAGACGTAAATGTGACGCAAGCAACCTGTCTGAAAGCTGGAAGTCTTCTGGTAGCTGTGCCAAGAGAAATCTGAATCATTCCCCATCTTACAGAGACAGAGAGCATGAGTAGGAGCTGTCCATGAGCGTAGGAGCAACTTTTGGTAGGTATTCTGATTAATTATTTTGTCATTTTGACTGTATGCCTCAATGTCCCCCTGATTGCCTGTGAGCTTCTCCTGTACTATACAGTAATTTCTCTGCTATGTAAGTTGTGTGGTTCTGACACAATCGTTAGCCTATTCTTATGAAAACGTTTACTACGGAGCCATAACGTGAGATACAAGGTAATGGAGCCTTTTATACATTGGCAGGTGATGGCTTGTTAGCATCAAAATGGCGCCATAGGAGCTACGCTTTGCAGAGGCTGGCTTACCCCCTTGGTGATAACCCAGGAACACTCAACAAAAACTACACCAGGGGGTTATCAATGAACTGCTCAAAAAAAAACTTAAACTGTATGCCTTATTCTTATTGGGTAAAGGCTGGAATACTAACCAGGCAACTGTCTGTGCGGGGGTGACTTTGTGGTCATTTGATCAACTACAAATATTCACCACTGGAGCACAATAAACCTCAAAAGGTAGCTCCTGCATTAAAAAGGACCCTGTGACAGAATACAGGCTTACATGGTGCATATTCGTCAGTGGTGGAATGTAACTAAGTACAAATTTCATGCCACTTTCTACTTCTACTCATTTCATGTGTGTTTGTTACTGTTTTTGTCTAGGAGTTTTTTGTTGTGTATATGGTGTTTATGTTCTGCAGAGCAGGAACCTGCTGAAAATCAGTTTTACACTGAGTCAGGCCCGATTGTCTTTAATCTTTTCCTGTTTAATAAATAAAAAATGAAATGAAATGAAATGAAATATTGTACTTTTTACTTCACTACATTCATCTGTTACAGCTTTAGTTACTAGTTAATTTACACATTAAGATTACTGCACACAAAAGTCATGTAGTTTATAAATCTGATGTTTGATTCTAAAGTAAACTAACCGACAATATAACGGCTACAAGTCCAGCTGAGATGATGAGACCATTAAACACACAGCTGGTTGGATCCTTTACTCTTTCTACAATGGGAGGAGAGTTCTTTACTTTTAATACTTAAACTAAATTTTCTTGATGATATCATCAAGAATGAGAAATGCCATATGAATTTTGAAAAATGTATGTGGTTACGTAAAGGGGAGAGACACTAAATATAAATGGTGTTTTTTTCTATAAATCTAGACCATTTTTAACTGGAGAAAATGCAGTCAGACAGTAAATTTAGGCGTCATGTCATTGACCCACTTACATAACCTTTTCAATGCAGGACTTTTACTTGTAACATAGTATTTTCAGAGTGTGGCATTAGTACTTTTACTTCAAAAGTATCTGAATACTTGTTCCACCACTGATATTCTTACACACATTTGCATTGAATCAAATGATTACAAACTGACTGAATGTTGCTTTCTGAGACTCTGGGCCAATCAGCTATTTGTTATCCTGGGGCCCCCTGACAGTTTGATCCAGCCCTGCTGCAACTAACTTGGAACACAAAGGGAAAAATTCAAGTGACATGAAGCTCTTCACCTCTCGCTCTCATCCGCAGCTTTCTCAGCCTCCTCCAGCTTCTGCAGAGCAGTCGCCAGTCTCTCCTGAGCGCGGTCCAACTCCTCCTCCACCAGCTGGATACGCCTGTTTAGAGACGCCACCTCAGCCTCAGCCTGTAGACACAGACATACACACACACACACACACACACACACACACACACACACACACACACACACACACACAATACCAGTGTTATCCCTAGGTTTGTGGAAGACATGGGTTGCATGTCGAGTCTGCGCTACATACTCAACATGTAAACTTAAAAAACGTAGTGTGTATCTTTTCGGACGCACTAAGCTGTAATTTTCAACGTCACTTCAGCCTCTTTGCCGTAGGAGACGCGTAACCATGGTAACCCCTGCTGACCTCAGCTCTAGCGGCATCACCAGGTAATGCTTGAATTACTGAAAGAGATGAATAACTAGACCAATAGGTGCTAAATCGAAGCCTTATAATGGTAGAGAAAAACCTGTATACTATAATTAAGAGCCTACTAATGATAGTGATGACTGCCTAGATTGCAGAGGCAGAACAGACATAATCCATATTTGAGATGTTGCTCAGGAGTAAGCCTTTAGCTTAAAACCAGTAGTTTTCAAACTCTTTTCAATAATGTACCCTCTTTGAAATATTTTTTCAGCAAAGAACCCCCTGAACAGCGCAAAATCAAAAAAAAAAACTTTATAAATCAATGAAATGCTACGTCAAACGTTTGTAATCCATCATTTAAACTCCCTAGTTATAAAAGTAAATTATGCATTAAACCAAAGTACCCCTAGGAGTAGTAGTACCGCTCTTTGAGAAACACCAGTTATACCTTTGATGGCAAAGCCAGGACACATTTGTCTGATTAAAGGTGCAAAGGTCCATACATTTGGATAATGAAAAAAACAACTCTTACTGGGTGAGCCAGAGGTCGCCCCATAATAATACATGTCTAATAATACATTGCAGTCTAGATATTATGTGGTAGGCCTTCACGATTTAACTTTTAAATTACTTTGATTTTTTTTTTCTCCTTCAATTAATTTATTGAAAGCATTTGACATGAACATGTTTTAATGATGTAAAGACATGTTGAAGGAGTTGAGATAGAGCCTGTATCAGGGACATATTTAGTACATGTGTTATATGTCATTATTTCTGGCAGCCTACTGTACTTAAATGGCCAGTATGTACTTTATTTTCTTTATTCATTGAAGCCTCTATGTTTACAGGCTTGTGCTGATGTGCAATGTGCTATAGGTGTCAAAATAATATCTCTGTTTGGTACTGCCAATTTGTTTTGTTTTGTCATGGTTCATGTGCAATAAACATTACACTTCGTGAGAAAAAAACTCGTGGCAGAGAATCGTGATATCAATTCTAAGCTAAAAAAATCGTGATTCATATTATGTGGCATTTGTTTGTGTCTGGGATGTCTCTAATGTTAGTTGTCACTGTGCTAAAACAAAGACTAAAGTTGAGAGGAAACCTGTGGAGCATCGGAGAGCTCAACAAACTCAACTGGGTTTGAGTGAAAGCAAAAGTACAATATCAAATCATCCAAAGATTGCAGTAAAACACAAATTAAGAATGTTAAATAAAAAAACTGGAATGCCCAAGTCCAATTACTGTATGGTCATCATACTTAAATGAATATACATTTTCAAACATGTTAACTAGCTAGCTATGTTTTGGCCACATCAAAGTCGGCTACATAACCCTAGCTATATGGAATATTTAGACATATTCAGAGTAACATATTTGGTAACGTCAACGTTAGCGTAACGTTAGTACAGCTGTGCTACGTCCGGTGGAACGTGACATATTGACAGTTACAATGTATTTATTTCAGCGCGGCTCTACATTTCATAACGTCAGTTGGTTGTTTTGAAAATTGAGAGTAATGTTAAGGTAATTCATGAACTCCAGCTCCCGGTGTAAGGTTAGCGGTCTTCCCGCGGTGTTTGGCTGTTTGAACGGTAACGGTAACGGTAACGGTAACGTTACCCTCTCTCGGGCCTGCCTTTCCATGTCCGCCTCCGCCTGCAGCATCTCCGCTCGCTCCTCCGCTTCGTACGCCACTTGCTGCAGCGTTTGGATTTTCCTTCTCACCGCGTCCATAGAGGCAAACGTCGCCATGCTGTCAACACTCAACTCTCTCCCAACGTTTGGTGTCACGGCGTTTCCGTGGCAACGGCGTCAGGGGTCGGCATAATGGCGTCAACTCGACGATTCTTCCGGTTACAATTTCAAAATAAAGGGCTCTTGAGTATCTAATTAACTTCATCATTCCGTATGCCACATTTTATATTCACAAACAGAAATTTTCTAATTCATCTCCAAATTTTGTAAATTTTCTCACAGAATTTAAATCTCTACTGAAGTCACTTAGATCGTTTGATGACCAAAAGTATTAAAATTGTGGAAACTGTAGAGCTTTTCCCCCTGAAACCTCTGGCTCTACTGGAAATTTATGTTTTCATGTACCTATTTTTATTCTTTTTCTATGTTATGATTTTCGTTTGTATTGCTTCGTATGTTTTTTTTTATTTTTATCTTCATAAGTTTGTATACTTGATGTTCATGTGCTATTTCTGTTTACCTGATTTTTGTATAATGCATTTTGTCAATTAAAAGAAAAAAAAATTAAAAGAAAAGAAAATTCACAATTAAGGGGAATAAAGATCTATGTAAAAATGTTTAACAGTGTATAAGCTGTTACAGTTTTAATTGCTTTTTGTTTAAGGGAGTGTTGAATTGACTGAATGTATTGTTTGAAGTCATTGCTGAAGGCTATGACGCATGGTTTCTTCCAGTGAATTTACACTTTTGAATATGAAATGTGGCCATTATAATAATAAGATTAGATATATACTCATGAGTATTTTTTTAAAGTTTTTTTTCCTTCAAATAAGCAATTCAAATAATACTGTTCATGTTCAAAAGGGGTAGGAAGAAGTAGAGAACTTTTCGGGTCATATCCTTTGCTAATTTATACATTAGTCATAGATAATAGAAATTCAATTTGGATCCATTAGTGTCCACGTTTAACTCGGCCGGCTTGAACAAATCAACCCTTACAAATAAATAAATTACTATTTATAAATTAGAATACTATTCTTAGCATTTAGCCCTCCAGCTGTAATTTTTTTGTGCCATCTGACCAGGGATTTCAACCAGCAACCTTCAGGCTACTCTAACCTCTGGGCTACCTACCACCCATGTTGCCCATCTATCATTCCTACCAGCATACCAGCATATAGCAGGCTAAAGCCTTCTCCATGTCGGTGCCCTCTGTCCCCCGCACAACACGTTTGAGTTGATTTGAATGCACCATAAGTAGCAAGTGTGCACGTTACTCAGGTTGTCAGTTGATTGAATGACTTCAGGGCGTAATTCCCACTGGGGACAGGGGGGACAGGGTGGACATGTTGAATTTATCATAATGATCAACTGAATTATTTCCTGGATTATGTATCATCATAGTCCCTAAATGTATGTAGAAATGCAGAAAATGGGATTCAAGTGGAAAAAATGTTTTTTGGCGGTAGACACCATGATTTGCACTGCTTGGAGTGCCGTGTTTGTGCTGTGTGGGTTGAAAGACAAGTGTTACGTTGCAGCACCTCCAGTAGAGGGTGATAGTGTGCTGAGTTTGAGTGGCGTCGAGCCCTGTGTTCAACTGTGTAGTGGATTTCACAGTGGGAGCTTTTTGGGGTCCTGGTGGGGTGTGTCAGTTGTCTGTGGTAGTGTCCCGCTTCCCTTTTTGTATGAACTGTTAAATGGTCGCTGGGGCGGCACCAAATTATTGTTAACGTTGTTTTAAAGTTTCCACGAAAACTAAAGCTAAACATATTATTAGCCTATTGGTGAAAAAACCCATTGATGATAGGCTGACTGGCCTATAGGTAAGGTAGTCACTAAGGTAGCCTCCACAGATATTAACATTAAAATGATTTATAACATTTAGAAATGTCATGTCAACATTATTTTAATAGCTTAGTATTCTATGCAAAAAAAAGTATGTATAAAGGCTTTATGCTTTACCAAAGCCCTCAGTTATATCTGGTGTAGGACTATAAAAAAAGTACATATTTTGACTTTTACAGTAAATAATATCTCTAACAGTATCTCCTGCTGCATGTACAGTACAAATGTGCAGAAGTGAATGAACGGAGGGGGAGCAGTTCATGTTTGGAGAGAAGCAGTGGAAGCATAAACAAATCCATGCCTTGCTTCAATTCTTTTCCATCTTTGGTAGCATCGCAGTAACACAGGAAGGTCCCACTCCTTTCAGGACAAACAGATTGAGTCCTCTCTCCTCCATGCATCACTCAGTGATCTGCACTATAATTGGTCATAAATGCTATGACCTATGAATCATGGAAAGCGGCACTAAAGACATAACTATCCATAATGACTGGCTCTGCTCTTCAAAGCACATTCTGCGTATAGTCAGCGGAGAAAGTTCAAAAAAACACTCAGGCTACATCTACACTGCTACATTTTGGTTTATAAAGGAATATCTTCTACGTTCCCCCATCTCATTCCCCCTGCTCTGGCGTGTCCCCCTCTCATTCCCCCTGCTCTGGCGTTTCCCCCTCTCATTCCCCCCTGCTCTGGTGTTTCCCCCTCTCATTCCCACTGCGCCGGTGTTTCCCCCTCTCATTCCCCCCGCTCTGGTGTTTCCCCTCTCTTATATCTCATTCCCCCTGCTCTGGCGTGTCCCCCTCTCATTCCCCCTGCTCTGGTGTTTCCCCCTCTCATTCCCCCTGCTCTGGTGTTTCCCCTCTCATTCCCCCTGCTCTGGCGTGTCCCCCTCTCATTCCCCCTGCTCTGGTGTTTCCGAGCCCCCAAAGCGGAGATATTAGGAAACTCTTCTCTCTGACCCATTTTGGTTTGAAATCTGCGGGGTTGTGTTGACTTGTCACCGACGCCAACGTTTCTCCTCCTGATTGGTTCTTATCGGTCACGACGTCTCGTTCTCTGAGACTAAGCTACTAACGTTACCATGGTAACTACCAGCAGGGGGCGGAGTCTCCATGCTGCCTCCTGTTTATGTCCAGTATACCAGAATGTTGATGAGATATGAGGTTTGGGCGTGTTAGTTTAAACAGAGATTACTTCTTCTACTGGAGATAAAAACACTTGGTGCATGGAGATCACTTTGGGCTCAAAACTCAAAAGTAAAAAACCAAAACGTAGCGATGTAAATGTAGCCTCAGTATTTAGGAATGGTGTAACATCACTGAGGTAGCTGTGCAGATACTTAGGTTGGGGATTTTGGGGACAATATTTGCATGGATAGGAAATTGAAAACCGGTTCCAACTTGGAATCGTTTAAAAAAAAAAAAGCAAGCACAGTAAGCGGTGCTCTTAAGTGTGGCTGCATTTTACGTTTAAGAAGCCAAGTAAAAGTGTGAACCACCATTGACTCAAAATCAAATGTTCCTCTTATCTGTGAAATAAGCATGTGGCCCGTTTTAACTCCACCCCCTTAGAGAATCAGAATTGATAAGAACGGGAATTGAAAGGAAGAATCGGAATTGGAATCAGAATTGTCAAAACGATGCCCCACCTTACCACTGAATACACAAACAAGTACTTCCTCTCAGGGTGTGTAGCGTGTAGCTGCAGTATACCAACATGTTCCATCAACAACGTGGGCAGTTACAACTAGGTTTGTGGGCCCGAGTGCGCTGTAAAAAAAGGTTGGATAAACTTTTGTCCTGGACTAACCCGTGTTTGTCTGGCCCTGATGTCCCCGTTCAATAGTGTTCAACATTGTGTGAAAAAGGAGAATACCAGTTTAGTATACTTAATAGTTTTGTAGATATATATTGGTGTATGGTACACATTATGATAAACCCTATTGTAGCATTCCTTTACTACTACTTACAATACTTACGTTAGCGCACAGTGTCAAAGGGGATCCACATGAACGTCAGTATCAAGGTTATTGTTCTATATCTATGGTTATTACAGTTTAGAATTTTCAATTAGCTTTTACTTTATTTTAGTTTTGACTTTTGGATTTCATTTGACCTTTGGTTAGTTTTCAACATGTGTTTGCTACTTTTAGTTTAGTTTCAGTTTTTCAGAAAGTTTAAGTTTTCATTTAGTTTGAATTTTACAGTAGTTTTATTTTAATTCTTTTGGGGCCAGGTAGAACGTCTCAGAAGGATATAGCTCTATATACAAACACAATACACGGTTGGAGAACTGTACATAGGCAAAGCCATGATCTTTAATGTTTCATCTTCGCGTTACTGAAGCAATTGCGGGACTCAATTCAGAGTTCAATTTCTGTAAAAAAAAAAACAGTTCGGTAGACTTGGTGCGATTCTGGGGTGAAGTTGCAACATTGTTGCATTTTTCATTTGATTCGGTTTGATTTCACACTGCCCTTTGTCAAACGCACCAAACACTGTAAACACACGTCACACGATCAAGACAGTCGCTTCTTTATTGGACAGAATATTAGAAACTCAGAAATAACGGAGCAACACCACATTTATAACGTCTCGGGTTTTCTGGTTCTGCTTTAGTGTTTCTTATATTTTAGAAGAAGACGAACAATGAGCAGCTGACAGACAGCGAGTGAAGGAGAAAGAGATGATGATGTCACACAGACTGATGATGTCACACGGGACCAGCGATGTGTGCTCAGGACAGCTTATGGATCTGAAAGTTATCGTCCCTTTAATTATCATATATAAGTCTGTAAATTATGTGCAAGGCCTGTAAATGCTCTGTTTTTGGTTCACTTCCTGTATTTGGGTCAGATCGCGTTCTCACCTCAAGTGAACTGAACTTGACTTGGAAGTGAACCGAGACCCCTGTTTTCAAGCGGACCAGAGTTCGGGTGTTTGTTCCGCACCAGAGTTGGGATGAGCTTTCACACCGGCCCAAACCAACCGGACTATCAGAGCTAAATGCTCCAGGGTTGGTTTTAAACGGACCAAACGAGGCAGGTGTGAAAGCAACCTAAAACAAAGGATTTGCCTTTTCTTTAACCTGGCAACATAGTTTCAGTTTAGTTTAAGTGGTTTTTTTTGTAAAGGTTTTAGTTTTTATATAGTTTCAGTTTAGTTTGCACTGACTCTTTCCATTGTAGTTTAAGTTTTCTATAATAACCGTGATGAGTACGGCGGCCCGGTACAGCCTCGTGCCAAGTTAGCTCTCAAGAAACCAAATCCTCTACGCCAAGCTCCCCAGATTGGTTAGAATAGTTGGCATTTGCCTCAAGGTGCTGACACGCTTTATGATATGTTGGTAGAATCCGATCCTCCGCATGACAGATTTAATACCGTCTGTGCTGCCGTCAGTGGTGAGACGGCCACTCAGCACAGCTTTTCAACTGGAACTGATGCTGACGCCGGGGAGATTTAGCACATACGGCTTGAAATTGTGCTCCCTGAAGGTCAACATTCAAACGCTTATGATTATGGGACATGAGATGTAGGGAGTGTAGAGTTTGACTGACAGTAACAAACTGCTCCGTGCGTATTTAAACACAGAAGGAGCTAAGACTTGACACTGTTGGTTTATAGCACTAGTGAGGTCACTGATGGTCTAAATTTACAACGGTGCAGTAATTCAAGTTAACCAGCCTAGTGCTGCGACGCCTGAAGGAAGCAGTTTGAGTGATACATTAAAAACATTGACAGCACATGTACTCATAGACGGGGAGATCATGAACAAACCCATCTGAGGATTGTCCCTCCATAAAAACATCATTAAAACCATGCTGTGTTTTGCAGATAATATAAGTGACATATAACTTACTTAAAATGATTGTGTAAGTAGTAATAAAATGTTTCCACTGACAGGCTCAGATTATTATTCTAAGTGTCTGACAACATTATGGAAAGGATCCCTACAGAGATAGACCTTTTAGTTAAAGAGTAAGATCCTTTTAGTTTAAGATTAAACAGCCCCGAAATCCGCATGTAAATGGGAGAATTAAGGGTTAATTTCAACCAAACCAGAGTGGTGATTGTTGGAACAGTGGAAAGATGAACCAAGATGGCTTTTGGTAGTTTTATTTAGTTTCTGTCCACTTTGAATGAAGTGTGTTTTACGATGATAAAAGTCCTGATTATTTACACGGAGTCTGGTGGGTTTGGTGATGGGGATTTTGGGGCAGTTTCATGATAAACTAAAAGGATCTTACTCTTTAACAAAAAAGTCGACCTCCTCAGAAATGCTTTCCATAATGCTGTCAGACACTTAGAATATTAATCTGAGCCTGTCAACGGCAAAAACAGAACTTTTAGTGGACATAAATTGAAGGTGAACAATTGCCCATTAACGTTACATTGCAGCTTGTTTGGCTGCTGCCGACTGTAGGGGTCGCCTAATACTGGACCAATGTCAAAGATTGTTGTTCCCATCAGTCACTTAGACACAGAAACATGGGAACATAGGGTCCAGGTTAAAAAGAAACTAAGTTACCCTTTTAGTTTAGAAACATTTTGATTCCCCCCTCAGTTTTCCTCACAATGGTTTGGTCCAATGCCTTCTTCCCAAGGGGGTAAGCTTCGCTTCAGAACGCGAACCTCCGATGGCGCCATTTTGTTTCTACAAAGTGATCTCCTCCTGTTAGCATTACACTGACCGCCATTTTTTTTTTACGTCACTTGACTGTGAATAACTTTACATCTGAAGCGTTTAAAGACTCTATTTGTCTGTTGTTTATTTCTAAAGAAACACGACAATGTATAAAAGGCTCCATTACCTTGTATCTCACGTTATAGCTCCGTAGCAGACGCTTTTGTAAAAATAAGCTAACGATTATGTCATAACCAAGTGACTTACTGTCGCATAGTAGAGGAATTACCGTATAGTACAGGAGAAGCTCACAGGCAGTTTGGACTTACATTAGCTGTTTAGGTTTAATTACTAATGTTAACTAGCATGTTAGTGATCAATAATTAGCCTGTGCTTATGTTATCTCCTTACATATACCTACACTCTCCATCTCTGTAAGATTGGAAATGATTGAGATTTCTCTCGGCACAGCTACCAGAAGACTTACAACTTTCAGACACGTTGCTCACGTCACATTTACGTTGTCTCTGTCAGTTGGAGGCTGCACAGTAAAGCAAGAGATCACCGGAAAAGTGCTTCTAATAGCCTTCACTGGTCTCCGTCCAGAGCAACGGGGTCTATTGGTCCATTATATATATGTCAATGCTTCTTCCCCTCTTTACGTCACCTTCAGTGATTGTTGAGTTTAACGTCCTGCGGCGACAACGGTTAGGTTTAGGCCCCAAAACGACAAGTTAAGTTAAAAGTTGAGCAGGAAAACAGAGTATTAAACTTGAATGCATGTTGCTTTAAAGTTATAAGTGAGTTAAATTAATGTTGCTTTGTTATCGCCAATTGTTCCTGACCTCCGACCTTAAATAAAAATCGGATGCGGACCTTTGAGTGATCCGTTTACGGAAGAAGATCAGGGCCACATGTGAAAAAATGTATTTGAGTTCTGACTTTTTTCTCAGAATTCTGACTTTTTCTTTGTTTTTTTTAAATCAGAATTCTAAGATTAAACTCACTTTAGAACTGAAATAAAATGTTCACGTGGGGGCCCGGATAGCTCAGTTGGTAGAGCAGGCGCCCATATATAGAGGTTTACTCCTCGACGCAGTGGGCTGCAGGTTCGACTCTGACCTGCAGTCCTTTGCTGCATGTCTTCTGCGGTCCTGTCGAATAAAGGCATAAAAATGCCCCAAAAAAATCGTAAAATTTTGGCTGTGTTTTTTATGTCCCCTTCAAAATTGCTCTTGGAAAAAAAAAAAAATCCCCCACTATTAGATGAAATGTACACCCATGCATGTAGTCATCTAAATGGCACTAGTGTTACTGTGGAAGGGATTCCGATGTGACCAGACCAAGTACAATAGGTTAATGTGGTCTTAATATAGTCACCCCACTGCAGTAATGTGAGCCATGGCATCAGCTGCCTTCACTCACATCTGTCGCCTTTTTCTCCGCCTGCTCCAGCTTCTCCTGGGCATCCTTCAGCGACTCTGAGTATTTGTCCAGCTCATCCTCCACTCCTTTCAGCTTCTTCTGCAGACCCAGCAGCTCCTCCTCCAGCTACAGGATGGACACACACGCACGTGCACACGCACACACGCACACAAATTATCTTAAAAAGTTCTTTTCAAAAATGTCTGAAAAAATACATTAATATGAATCAAACTAATTTTTACAGCAAAGATACATTGGTCTATTTGTGAAAAAAACAAACATTTAATTTACACATTGACGATAAGCTGACTACAGGTAAAGCAGCCTCTACTACAGTTAAGCTTTAGGATTGACTGTGCATTAAAACATGATATATAAATAATATATTAATATCCATTCCTTTTCATCCACCCAGCCTAGTTTAACATGCAACTATTTTATACAATATTTATGTAGGGGGTCCCTACGCTGTCTCTCTTCCAGCCAAGGGGTCCCTGGCCTAAAACGCATTAAAGAACCCTGATTTAGGACAAGAATACCCTGTGTTTATGGCCTGGGAGGGCAACATTCTCTGTCCCCCACTCAAGGTATCTCAACAGACCCCGTCTCCTACAAAGTACATCAATACTACTGGTACAGACTGTTACAGAGAACAGGCTTAATGTGTCGCATCCCACCTGTTCACTTGCTAAAACACTTTGGGTGTGGTCAGCGGTGGAAGAAGTATTCAGATCCTTTACTTTTGTAAAGGTAGTAATACCACACTGTAAAAATACTCTGTTACAGTAAAAGTGCATTGTAAATGTTACTTTAAAAGTAAGGAACTCTCCTCCCATGTTAGAAAGAGTAAAGGATCCAACCAGCTGTGTGTTTAATGGTCTCATCATCTCAGCTGGACTTGTAGCCGTTATATTGTCGGCTAGTTTACTTTAGAATCAAACATCAGATTTATAAACTACATGTGTTCTGTGTGCAGGAATCTGAATGTGTAAAGTAACTAGTAACTAAAGCTGTAACAGATGAATGTAGTGGAGTAACTAAAGTAACTAGTAACTAAAGCTGTAACAGATGAATGTAGCGGAGTAACTAAAGTAACTAGTAACTAAAGCTGTAATAGATGAATGTAGCGGAGTAACTAAAGTAACTTGTAACTAAAGCTGTACCAGATGAATGTAGCGGAGTAACTAAAGTAACTAGTAACTAAAGCTGTAACAGATGAATGTAGCGGAGTAACTAAAGTAACTAGTAACTAAAGCTGTAACAGATGAATGTAGTGGAGTAACTAAAGTAACTAGTAACTAAAGCTGTACCAGATGAATGTAGCGGAGTAACTAAAGTAACTAGTAACTAAAGCTGTAACAGATGAATGTAGCGGAGTAACTAAAGTAACTAGTAACTAAAGCTGGAACAGATGAATGTAGCGAGTAACTAAAGTAACTAGTAACTAAAGCTGTAACAGATGAATGTAGCGGAGTAACTAAAGTAACTAGTAACTAAAGCTGTACCAGATGAATGTAGCGGAGTAACTAAAGTAACTAGTAACTAAAGCTGTACCAGATGAATGTAGCGGAGTAACTAAAGTAACTAGTAACTAAAGCTGTACCAGATGAATGTAGTGGAGTAACTGGAGTAACTAAAGTAACTAGTAACTAAAGCTGTAACAGATGAACGTAGTGGAGTAACTAAAGTAACTAAAGCTGGAACAGATGAATGTAGTGGAGTAACTAAAGTAACTAGTAACTAAAGCTGGAACAGATGAATGTAGCGGAGTAACTAAAGTAACTAGTAACTAAAGCTGTAACAGATGAATGTAGCGGAGTAACTAAAGTAACTAGTAACTAAAGCTGTAACAGATGAATTTAGCGGAGTAACTAAAGTAACTAGTAACTAAAGCTGTAACAGATGAATGTAGTGGAGTAACTAAAGTAACTAGTAACTAAAGCTGGAACAGATGAATGTAGTGGAGTAACTAAAGTAACTAGTAACTAAAGCTGGAACAGATGAATGTAGTGGAGTAACTAAAGTAACTAGTAACTAAAGCTGGAACAGATGAATGTAGTGGAGTAAAAAGTACAATATTTCTCTCTGAAATGTAGCGGAGTAGAAGTAGAAAGTGGCATGAAGAGAAAACACTCAAGTAAAGTACAAGTACCTCAACATTTGGAGTTAAGTACAGTACTGGAGTAAATGTACTTAGTTACATTCCACCGCTGTTTTATTTTTAGAAAAGATGGTGTTTTTAGGGTTCATTATTTAAAAGTCAAAACATCTGCTCACGTTGCCTTTTTCTATATTCAGCCATCTTTCACCGTCTTTGCCAACTTTAAAAGAGAGCTCCATTTATTTATCACTGCACTATATATTACATTGTCAGACTCACGATAAGAGATATTGTCTTTTTTATTCCACAAATTCCTCTTCCTTGTCAAAACCTCCTGCCGTCTCTACCTGCAGGGATGTCAGATTGTCCAACCGTAAGAATTGCAAACCAGGCAGCATTGTGATTCCTTCAAGTGGATCTGCTATTCAATATAACCTGTGTACAGATTCATGTCAGATTCTCCTGACATTTGCTGCATCATATTCAGGGTTCCCCCAGGATGGCTCCTAAAGCTTACTTTTAGCACCAAGGACTGAAACAATGGCCATGCATGATAGGAGCAGTCTTGTATTAAGTACTTGAAAGCAATAGGCTACTAGAGTAAAAGTACAAGTATGTTACCAGAGAATGACTTGGGTAGAAGTTAAAGTCACCTTTTAGAATAGTACTTGAGTATAAGTCTTAAAGTATCTGGTATTTACTGTACTTGAGTATCAAAAGTAATTTTCTGATATTAAATGTACTTAACTATTAGAAGGAAAAGAAAACAAAAAAAAAATTTGATTATGAAATTTATGTCCAAATTCCTCCTCTTCTTCTTTAGTTTTTGGCCTATGGTGTTTTTTTGCCGCAACAGGCATTAGGTCACCAACTGGAGCGTGCATTATCTTGTAATCTAGGAGCAATGATTCACCAAACTACTTTTTTTCAGTGTAGTTTGTAGTAAAGAGTAACAAGATGCTTGGGGGAAATGTAGTGCAGCAAAGGTAAAAGTTTCCGTAAATAAGTATTTATACGTTACAACACTGGTTATGATGATGTCATTTTTTACCAAACAGGAGTTTTGAAAAATCTGCACCTGAGAAGACTTTTGACAAATCTCCCTTTTAGAGACTGACAAGAGGCCTAAATGTAATAATAATAATAATAATAATAAATTGAATTTATATAGCACTTTTCACAAACTCAATGTCGCTTAAATGTAGAGGAAACAAATGTGTTTTCAAAAATATTTATGTGGACAAGGCCTTAAAGCTATAGTGTGTAGTTTCTGTCTCCCATGAGGAATTCCAAGCAATGAAAACAACACTGTTGTTGCATCCACATGATACAAGCCTTCGGTGATCGCACACGTCACCAATCACTCCGCCCAAGTAGCAGTGCTTTGCCTTTCTGAGAATATAGTTCCCAGTATGTATACGGTTAGAAGATGGCTGTGTGTCATGTGACCTTGTTATTTGTACACACTGTGACTATACAAATCACAACATGGAAATAGGAACATCTTAGCGTCACTTATTGGGAGCAGTAGGCTAGATGGAGCCGGTTACCTCCAGGATCTGTGCTAAGCTAGGCTAGATGGAGCCGGTTACCTCCAGGATCGGTGCTAAGCTAGGCTAGATGGAGCCAGTTACCTCCAGGATCTGTGCTAAGCTAGGCTAGATGGAGCCAGTTACCTCCAGGATCTGTGCTAAGCTAGGCTGGCGGTGGGGGCATCAGACAGAGTTACGACGAGATGAGAAGGGTAAATATGGACTTATCTAACTCTGGGGGACACGGGGAATAAGAAAATAGTCCCAGTTGCGATGCTTTAATGATGATCTAACAGGCAGATTGTCATCGACTCTGCTGATCATATTCACACTCCCAAGACATTTTTATCTTGATGCACCCATAACAGAAAATATCTATCTAACTAGCAGATTGCTGAGTTATGTTGTTCACAACAACTTCATTCTTTTGCTATCCAATGACTCATTTGCAAAGATTCTTTCAGCAAGTTGCCAATTGTAATCAAGGCACGTAGTCAGTTTAGTGGAATTGGGGATTTTTTTTTTTTTTTAAATGATTATGAGGTTCAATTACTTTGTTTTGACGTCCTTTGCCTTTACAGATTTTGCTATGAGTGCTTAAAGTTAGTTGCGTGGTTTGTTGAGACATTAGACGTTAGATTGTTACCAGTTAACACATTCACAGAAGTGGTGCTTTTATTTGAGGGGGATTTAAATTATTGGCCGTCGTTATTTAAAAGACAGTTGTTTATTACAACAACAAAAAACGCACTTAAACTATGGACCTTTGGCAGTGAGGGGCGGGGCGGGACGGGGGGTGTCTTTCAAACCACCCAACCCTCATCCCCCCCCCCCACTGTCTACAGGCCTGCAACCATAGCTCCAGGAACTATAAAAAGCCAATTGTAAATGACAGTGATGTGGCCCGACCACAATGTCCCCGGGACAAATGTCCTTTCTATATCACTTCTGACAGTCCTCTCCCAGCCCGTAGCCATGTAAGGCCTCTCAGTCACAAATAGCCCCGGGACGGTCCTGATTCTACAGTCCCAACTCGCCAACCAACAGCCTTGACTGTCTTTCTGAGAGGAGCAACAATTCAAAGAAGGTGGTGGTGGGTTGGTGGGGGGTGATCTTTAGAGGGACACAGAAATAGACATGCCGGTATTTAATGCTCCTCCACAGAGAGAAGTGATGGAGCAGGCATTGTAATAGCTCCATGCATGGGCTCCCCCAGGGAACAAAAGCTATGTGCACTGACAGTTGCAACGGTTGCTGTCTGATCTAGTAAATGACACTGTGGAGCGCTCATCTGTTGCTCATCAAGTTGTTAAGCTGAAAAGCCACAAGTGAACTGGGGGTGATGTCCATAGAGCTGGAACAATTCAAAAAGTTACTGTATAATGAATTGTCTCAGAAATAATTGTGATTAACATTATAATTGTCTTTCAGTCAAGTTTAGAATCATTAATTTGGTCAGTTTTGAATGAATACCAGGATACAACTTTTGGTTCTATATCACCGTCATGTGACCCAGATAATGTAATAACACAAATACACAGCCTATGAAATAAACCACGCCTCTTTATTATCATAAAACATTTCTTCTAACTGTCCCCCCCCCTCCGCCTTGTCATTTTGTTGCTATGAACATGTATAGGCTCAAGTGCCAACAACTAACAATTGAAATAATAATACAAATATATAGTCTGACCAATAATCACTTATATAATTACAATTTGCCATATCTAAACAAATGGTCATTTGGTCCATGACATGTTCACCATTATCACATCAAGTCTCAACGACGCTGCGCCATGAGAGGATTAGGTCAAATGAAATGTGCTGTGTGACGGGAGTTCAGACCTCCGTCATTTCCATGGATGTGAAAGCAACTTCTTGACCCTGTGACCCATCTCAAAAGTATTTTTCTAAATGGTTCTTAACAGCAATAGATAACGAAGTTAAGCAACACTATGGTCATAAAAATTAGGGCTGCACAATAAATCCTTTTTTTATTGTCATCGCAATATCAACGTGTGCAATATACACATCGCTAAACACTGCGATGTATCACGAGAGACACTCCGATTTGTGTTAGTTGGAAGAAACTGTCAATCTTTTTTAGTGGGCCCTTTAAATATTCAACTCAATGTTCAATTTCTTCAAAGAAAAATGTTGGGAATGATTTCCTTTCATTTGTTTTAAATACAACAAGCAGTTTGTTGTATGTCAGCAGAATACTGAAAGCAGCAGAACTGAGAACACTTTAATATCTGTTTATTTATCGTTATCACAATATTCAACAACGTTATTGCATATTTTCCTCATATTGTGCAGCCCTAACGGAAATATTGCTTTATGTAAATGACTTTGCTTTCTGATTGTTTGTCGGACGGTGTAAAACCAAGACGCCCCAACTCAGAGTAACTTCCTGTCTCAGAGTAACTTCATGTGTGTGTGAGTCCTGTGGGTTTGTCCACGTCTCTTTAGGGGACTAGCGGCAGGTCCTGAGTCTGTGGATTCCACTGGGAGGAGTGGACGTGAACACAGATTATGACCCCATTCTTTCGCCCCGTAGTCACCAAAGTAAATATTGGAGCCATTTCTCACAAGCCACATATCTCCAGAACAAAATGGCATTTTTCAGACGGACACGTCAGGAGAAAGTTAACTTTGTTTGAGTCCTGTATCTGTCTCAGCAACAAACTATTGTTTGCCCTAACAAAAAACACATTTTCATAATGCTAATAATTTTTAGCTGTTTAATAGAACATCATGTGGATGGATGAAAATATGTTCCTTTGCTAATGTAAGATATTAGCATCACAGAGATTAGTTTTGTTTGGGCGGTCACAAACGTTAGCTGACGTTAGCATCTCTGTGTTGCCAGATCTCGCGAGAGTTCGGTCCTGAGGCAGAAACAGGTCTCAAACTCAGTTCATTTTCTCCTGATGTGTCCGTCTGAAATAGGCCATTTTAGTGTCAGAATGTTTTAGTAGATATGTTGCATGTTGACGAATGGCTCCAATATTTACTTTGGTGCCTATTGGGCGAAATAATCGCTCATAATCTGTGTTCACGTTCACTTCTCTCATTGGAATCAACGCACTCAGGACGTCCCGCTAGTCTCCTAAAGAGGCGTGGCCGTGGCGGAGCCCACGGGACACAGAGACAGGAAACTACTCTGAGTTGGGGCGTCTCGGTTTTAAACCGTCTTTGGTCATAGACAAGCTTTGATTATAACGACAAATGCAGCTTGGTATTTCCTGAACCTGAAGTGCACTGTGCACAGGTAGAAATCAACACACAGGTTCATTCCAATGAGGCAGCGCCAAGAGAGTTGTTGGTATTGTTCTACAGTTTGAAAAACATAGCCACATGTGTTTTTCATAATGTCATTAGTATAATAAGTTTAATATTGTTAAAAACAATATAAATTAAGGGTGTGCTGGGTAGACATGACCTGAGTTTTCAGACCTGTACACATCCATTCTCACAAAGGTTTGAATGACCCCGAGATTTCCCTCTCTCGCTACCCGCGGGACAAACTTGGTATTATATGAAGAATGAGATTTGTAAAATTCAACGTCAGTGCAACACTTTTTTTATATGTATCCGTTCATATCACTGTAAACTTCCTTTTAGGGAAAAAACCTTGGACAGACCCAGGCTCTTGGTGGGCCGGTTGGGGGCGTGATGAACAGTTGCAATTATAGTCACAATAAAGATAGTGGAACTATGACTAGAACTAGTAGTTATAACAGTTCAGGGCATTGTCTAGCATAGTTGGGCAAGTAGGGCGTAGCAGGGCATGGAGCAGGACCACAGAGCAGCTGCAGCCATGATTTAGGTGCCGCCATAATCTAAGGAAAACTGTGAGGCAAGAAAACATGGACTCCAAGGACTCCGGGGAACAGTAGTTAAAGGTAGATACATCCACTGTATGGATGTTGGAATGTTGGCTTTTCTAAATCATTTGTGAATGACATGTTAGGATCCAGTCAAAGCATATGCATTGAAAATATGAACAATTTGGAGCCTTGCAGTACACTGTATCGTCTATCAGAAAAGTGAAAAGAGGACTTCTGGAGAGCTGTACTGTAATCCTCACCATTCCCAAGACAATGAGTCAAAATGTCACCATCAATTGTGTATATGGCAGCACTTAGATCAAGAAGAATTTAAAAGGCAGAACTTCCACAGTCAGATATTAGATCATCAGTGGCTTTCATTGGAACAAGTTGGACCTCCTCAGGTGTTTAAGCCGAATACAGAGAACTTGTAACTGATATGAAGGGATAAATATATATAAAAAAAAGAAAAACATTATTGAATTTTACAAATCTCATTCTTCATATAATACCAAGTTTGTCCCGCGGGTAGCGAGAGAGGGAAATCTCGGGGTCATTCAAACCTTTGTGAGAATGGATGTGTACAGGTCTTAAAACTCAGGACACAGCACACCCTTACTTTATATTGTTTTTAACAATGTTAAACTTATTATACTTTATTCATTTAACTGTCAAGTTCTATTTCCAACAAGCCTTTTCCACACTGCCACACAGCGGGGCAATACTGTCTCCCTTATTTATATACTTATACAGTATATTTATACATACAGTGTAGTTTATTTGCTGGCCTAATAGTTCAATCTAAATATTTTTGGTCTTAACTTGTGGAAACTTGTGGAAGGCCACGCCCCTTTAGGAGACAGGAAGTGTGGACCATTTCATACCATTGGCGCTGCTTGAAATGTGCTATCTTTAGTATAAAGGATCTTTGCTAAAGATTGAATTAACGCTGCGCCAATGGTATTCAACGGTCCATACTTCCTGTCTCCTAAAGGGGCGTGGCCTCGTTTGAAGGTTTGGTGAACGCTGTGTGGATGGATGAAAAGTTAGATTTGCCTAATATAGTCATATATTCTTTTTCTAACATTAGCTATTAAACAGCTAAAAACCATTATTAGCATTATGAAAATGTGTTTTTTGTTAGGGAAAACAATAGTTTGTTGCTGAGACAGAAACAGGACTCAAACAAAGTTAACTTTCTCCTGACATGTCCGTCTGAAAAATGCCATTTTGTTCTGGAGATATGTGGCTTGTGAGAAATGGCTCCAATATTTACTTTGGTGACTAATAATAATAATAATCTGTGTTCACGTCCACTCCTCCCAGTGGAATCAACAGACTCAGGACCTGCTGCTAGTCTCCTAAAGAGGCGTGGCCATGGACAGACCCACAGGACACAAACACACACACACACACACACACACACACACACACACACACACACACACACACACACACACACACACACACACACACACACACACACACACACACACACACACACACACACACAGGAAGTTACTCTTATCATAAGATCACAAATTAAACATGTTTTTATTTTAATACATATTTTAATTTTCATACGGACCTCTAGCTTCTACAGGAGCAGAAACGTTTGTTTCACAACCTCAGAGCTCATGGTCAGTCTACCTCGGATGGTTTATGCCTGATAAACAAAATCCTTATGGAGAACATCAACGGGACTTTTACTTCTGGAACCACGCTGTTAGCCTACCAGAAGTCTTGCTTCAAAGTTTATTAACAAAACCTTTAAATCTTTCCTAAAAAGCACAGGATGCTACAGTGTGACCACTCATGCTGTTAACAAATAAGTTTAACATTAGCTAATTTTAGCCAAATATTATACACAAATATATATTGCTTATAAATTCAAAATCATAATAAAATATAATCTTTTGTCTTTCAAAAGTTCTCAGTCATGCTTGAAGGCCTGCACGATAAATCGCAATCTCGATTCACCTGTATTTTCATTTCAATTAATTTATTGAAAGCATTTGACATGAACATGTTTTAATGATGTAAAGACATGTTGAAGGAGTTGAGATAGAGCCTGTATCAGGGACATATTTAGTACATGTGTTATATGTCATTATTTCTGGCAGCCTACTGTACTTAAATGGCCAGTATGTACTTTATTTTCTGTATTCATTGAAGCCTCTGTGTTTACAGGCTTGTGGTGATGTGCTCTAGGTGCCAAAAAAATATCTCTGTTTGGTACTGCCAATTTGTTTGGTTTTGTCATGGTTCATGTGTGCAATAAACATTACACTTACATCATGGCAGAGAATCCTGATATCAATTCTAAGCTAAAAAATCATGATTCAGATTTTCCCCAGAATCGTGCAGGCCTAGTTCCCAAACTTTTTCATGCCAAGGACCCATAAACTGACACAACTCCCCCCCCACCCGCCCCCAACATAAGATTTGTTCCCAGCAGGTTCCCCAGCTGAGAGGACCTTTGCTTTTAGATGTTTTATTACAGGAAATGTATGAACCCAATGACCAAAAATAGCCATACATTCTGTTATTGTGTTGGATAACGGATGGGATTATGGTGAAAATAAACCCCCTCAAGGACCCCTGGGGGTCCCCGGACCCCACTTTGGGAACCAGTGCTCTAAGCAGTTGTTGCTGTGAGCCTCAGCTCATAGACCCTCCACTTCTGACAGACTCAAGATTTCTTCTTCTTTTATGTTCATATTCCAGTTTAGGTTTCATTTTCTTATTCATATTCTTGAAACATTGCTTTAAAAATATTCCTCCATTAACAGTGGTGGAATGTAACTGAGTACATTTACTCCAGTACTGTACTTCAGTACCAAATGTTGAGGTACTTGTACTTTACTTGAGTCTTTTCTTTCCATGCCACTTTCTACTTCTACTCTGCTACATTTCAGAGAGAAATATTGTACTTTTTACTCCACTACATTCATCTGTTCAAGCTTTAGTTACTAGTTACTTTAGTTACTCCACTACATTCATCTGTTCCAGCTTTAGTTACTAGTTACTTTAGTTACTCCACTACATTCATCTGTTCCAGCTTTAGTTACTAGTTACTTTAGTTACTCCACTACATTCATCTGTTACAGCTTTAGTTACTAGTTACTTTAGTTACTCCACTACATTCATCTGTTACAGCTTTAGTTACTAGTTACTTTAGTTACTCCATTACATTCATCTGGTACAGCTTTAGTTACTAGTTACTTTAGTTACTCCACTACATTCATCTGTTACAGCTTTAGTTACTAGTTACTTTAGTTACTCCACTACATTCATCTGTTACAGCTTTAGTTACTAGTTACTTTAGTTACTCCTTTACATTCATCTGGTACAGCTTTAGTTACTAGTTACTTTAGTTACTCCACTACATTCATCTGTTACAGCTTTAGTTACTAGTTACTTTAGTTACTCCACTACATTCATCTGTTACAGCTTTAGTTACTAGTTACTTTACACATTCAGATTCCTGCACACAGAACACATGTAGTTTATAAATCTGATGTTTGATTCTAAAGTAAACTAGCCGACAATATAACGGCTACAAGTCCAGCTGAGATGATGAGACCATTAAACACACAGCTTTACTCTTTCTAACATGGGAGGACTTTACTTTTAATACTTTAACATTTTCCTGATGATACTTACATACTTTTACTGTAGTAACATTTTCAATGCAGGACTTTTACTGTGTGTACAGTACTTGGACTTGGAGTGTGTCATTTTCTTAGCTACCTTTGCTAATGTTCAGTGTTGTACAATGTTAGGAAGTACAAATACTCCTGTATGTAGGCTACTAAAGTAGTAGTTTCACATATCTGTAGGCTACTTTACTTCGTTATTTATATTTCTGGAAACTTTTCACCTTTTCTCCACTACACATCCTAAATAACACCTACTGTCTACTTTGACTTTTGACCTGAACAGCTCTTCCACCACTGGCCGTTAATAAACATATCCTGAATAAATCTGATTTCACGAGATTTAGCACCAAAGTAGAAACAGTAGAACTTTTGAGAAGACGCCTGGACGAAGACACTCCTGAGGTGATAAAGGGACGTGTGTGTGTGTGTGTGTGTGTGTGTGTGTGTGTGTGTGTGTGTGTGTGTGTGCTGTTGTCTCTACCTGTTTGCATTTGTCCTCTGCTCCCTTCTTGTCCCCCTCCGCCTGCTCTGCCCGGTCTATCGCGTTCTCCTTATCCAGCTTCAGCATCTGCATCTTCTTCTTGATGGCCTCCATGTTTCCTCAGGTCGGCTAGTTTCTCAGCGGAGGGACGAGTGGGCTCGGTTAGTCCGGACAGAGACACAGACAGAGTCAGAGACAGAGACAGAGGTCTGTGACAGGGACTCAGGTGGACAGGAGCGCTCGTGCTGAGTGGCGCGGGGAGAGCTCGAGGATGGAATAGCCTAGCAGTTGCGCGAGCCCAACACGTCCCCCCCCCCTCCAGTGAGGATCCGAACGAGGACCCGAGGATGCGAGGATGCCCATATTTAGGCAGCGAGAGTTCTGTGTGTGTGTGTGTGTGTGTGTGTGTGTGTGTGTGTGTGTGTGTGTGTGTGTAAATCAGTGCTCCACCTGGAACATTAGCAATCTTGTATAAAGTAGGCTAAGCTAGGCTACTTGAAAGCAATAGCGTACTTGAGTAAAGGTAGCCAAGTAGATCTTGGTAGAAGTTAAAGTCACCTTTCTCAGTATTTCTTGAGTAAAAATCTTAAAGTAGGTTATCTGATATTTACTCAACTTAAAGTAGGCTATCAAAAGTAATTTTATGATATTAAGGGCCCCATTTTAACATCTAAGAGCACGGCGTGGAGCGCCTGGTGCAGGTGTGTTTAGGGCGTGTCCGAATTCACTTTTGCTAGTTTGAGGGTGGAAAAAAGGGTCCGTGCGCCAGGCGCATGGTTCTAAAGGGTTGTCCTTAGTGTCTTCATTAATCAGAGGTGTGTTTTGGGCATAACATGCAATCAACCAATCAGAGATCATCTCCCATTCCCTTTAAAAGCCAGGCACGTTTGGACCTTGGGGCATTGCTGTTATGATGGAGGATTTGCTGAGCAGGAAGGAGAGATGTTCAGGAGAAGAAACTGATCTGCTAGTGCGTGAAGTGATCATATCATAATACTATTTACGATTTGCACCGTAATATTTTATTTGCATGTGTGTGTGCTGCTGTGCATCCCTGTGTGTGTAACACGCATAGTATGTGCGCGCGCTGTGCACGAACCTAGGTACATTTCTCTAATGCGCGGTTAAAATAAAAACAGTGAAATGCTGCGTTGTTGACTTTAGACCAGGTTTTTGTTGGCCAATGGTGCGATCACTTCCCGCTGCCTCAAGATAGCAATATTCATTTTTTTTCATTTCATTTTATTTATATAGCACAAGTAAACACAAAAGAAGTTGACCACTGTGCTTCACATAACAAGAGTCAGATAAGAAAATAGAAAAAAACGTTGGGATTGGTTTAAAGAAATGTCTTTCAATATGCCCAGAATGCACCTGAACACACCTCCCTGTAAGACCAGCACGCCCATAATGCACCTGAACACACCTCCCTGTAAGACCAGCACGCCCAGAATGCACCTGAACACACCTCCCTGTAAGACCAGCACGCCCATAATGCACCTGAACACACCTCCCTGTAAGACCAGCACGCCCAGAATGCACCTGAACACACCTCCCTGTAAGACCAGCACGCCCAGAATGCACCTGAACACACCTCCCTGTAAGACCAGCACGCCCAGAATGCACCTGAACACACCTCCCTGTAAGACCAGCACGCCCTGTAAGACCAGCACGCCCAGAATGCACCTGAACACACCTCCCTGTAAGACCAGCACGCCCATGGGCCACAGATGGGCGCAGGTGCATTTGTTATCAGCCTGCTAGGCAGTCGGACTTCAGTCTTTCCATTCATTTTGAATGGGGGGTAGTGCGTTTAGGCTGCGGGAAGGGTTGCTGCAGGGGGAACAGTTGAGACTGACTCAACTTTTGGAGAAACGCGACCCCAGGTCACGCTGCGGTGGCCAATCATGTAACCGGGGATCAGACTTGTCGTTGTGTTATGAGGCGGTGTGAGAGTCCCGTACAGGAAACAGGAAACATCACTGCCTCTATCTCTGCCACAAGAACATTTTAAAACCCCAAACACAAGCTCTGAACTGCCCAGAAGTTTGGATTATAGCTGAACGTTTCCTGCAACCACAAAGTTCTCGCTCTGTCTCACTCGTCTCTTTTCTTTCTCTCTCTCCTGTGAAATAAAGCTGACTTCAAGTGTGGTCGGAAATGTCGAAATCTATAAACGATCTGACGGAAAACAGTAATTGTGAAATATAAAGTCTACTAGTGCTTTGTTGGGGGGTTTAGGAACATAACAGGACGTGACCCCCCATTGATTATGAATTTTATTGTGGCTGCCTTAAAGCATAATATTCAGGGTTTCTAAAACATCAAATCTGACATCAACAAAGAGAAAAACAGAAACTGGATTTTCTTTTGTTCACTCCAACGTACCAAAACGTTTCTTGTAAGCAGCGAGTAATGAAGATGCTTAGGAGAAATGTAGTGGAGTAAAAGGGAAAGTTTCCAGAATAAAAATATTTTTATTGTTTTTAACATGTTCCCAATAAATAAAAAAAAAACTAACAAAAAAACCCCAAAGTACTCATTGCAGAACCCTCCTCCCATGTTAGAAAGAGTAAAGGATCCAACCAGCTGTGTGTTTAATGGTCTCATCATCTCAGCTGGACTTGTAGCCGTTATATTGTCGGCTAGTTTACTTTAGAATCAAACATCAGATTTATAAACTACATGTGTTCTGTGTGCAGGAATCTGAATGTGTAAATTAACTAGTTACTAAAGCTGTAACAGATGAATGTAGTGGAGTAACTAAAGTAACTAGTAACTAAAGCTGTAACAGATGAATGGAGTGGAGTAACTAAAGTAACTAGTAACTATAGCTGTAACAGATGAATGTAGTGGAGTAACTAAAGTAACTAAAGCTGTAACAGATGAATGTAGTGGAGTAACTAAAGTAACTAGTAACTAAAGCTGTAACAGATGAATGGAGTGGAGTAACTAAAGTAACTAGTAACTATAGCTGTAACAGATGAATGGAGTGGAGTAACTAAAGTAACTAAAGCTGTAACAGATGAATGTAGTGGAGTAACTAAAGTAACTAAAACTAACAGATGAATGTAGTGCAACCTTGGCATATTTCTCAATTTGTACACATCTTCTTAAATTCACCTTTTAAGTGTTTTTAGATATAACTGATCCCATATTAAATTCATATTAAAATATTCAGAACAAACTCAGCTTTCTGTCCCTGAGCAACGTGTAGAGAGATCATTTGGCTCTGAAGCTGAAAAGTTGAAGTTATCTATATCTGTTTAAATTAGCCACCTTTACCTGCTGCAAAATACTTTTTTACTTTTACTTTACTCCCACCACAGTTTATACTGCAGTATTCTCGCACGGTCAGACCTTCCTCCACAGCTGCTACACCACACGTACATTCTGGGATAGGAGTAAAAAAACACTCTTGTTTGCTTTTCTTTAAACCAATCCCAACGGTCTTGGGTGGCGCAAAGCTCCGGACTCAGCGACGGTGTCTCGAGGAGGAACTGGTTTTGGTGGAACATTTTGCACCACACAAACCAAAAAGCTGCATATAATATTAAATGAAGTTAACTGTTGACACAATACAGTAAGCTGATAGATGGTTAAATCTCATTAGCTCTTACCAGTGTATCTCTGTTTGTACTTTGTCCACAGAAATCCCACCAATCAGTCCCAAAACCTCCCAGTTAGAGAGGAAATGCCCTAAATATATTCTTTATAAATCTTTACAATCATTCCCCGAGAGAACCAAGCAGACCTGCCGGGTTGCACCATCCAAACTTTTGTCAAAACGTGATATTTTTAGCGTGGAGTTCTCTAGCTCAAAGTTCCTGAAGCGAGCAGAGTTTCAAGAGCAGCAACACCCGCCCATTATGAAAACTTAAATTTAAATAAAATATAGTTCAATATAGGGCTGCACAATATGAGTAAATTATTCTCTATATTCTCATTTTCATTGAAAAAAATATTAAGATTTAAGAAATTAAAATGATTATAGTGATTTAAACAGTGCCCTGTCATACAAAACCGTTTTTACTTTCATTTTTTGAAATATGTTAGGTCCATATAGGTTTGTGTTATGTGGTGAATGTGAAAATGAACTGCTACCTTCTCTGTGAGCTGAAGACACTGAGACACTGAACAGAAATAAGCAGAGAAATCAGACAAATTACAAAATACTGCCTGAGCTCATTACTATTCATGAGCTCACCCAGTTGCGCTGGGTAAAAGATACTGACAGCCAGGCTCTCATTGGCTAGCTGTTAGTCGATCAGATTCCAACAGCTTAGCTTGTTGAATATAAATGAGAACTGGCAGAAATCGAGCTGAACCTTCCTGCAGGCTTTCTATACCGCGCTAGAATGGCTTGCAACAAGGTAACCATGGTTACAGAGTCCATGGTAGACCTTCAGACATCACCACAAAGTGATGAAATACGTGTGGCAGGGCACCTTTAAGAGAGGATCTGTACCAAACAAAGATGTTTTCTTCAGCCTGTAGGAGAGGATTTGTATGTCTCTGCACCACCAATACTTCATTCAGTATGGCTGGAAGAGTATTGCCGCCGCCCCCCCACCCCCACCCCCCGATCTCTACAGTAGCTAAACACAGGTGTAACCCTGAGACAACTCTTGTCGAGGAACCGTTCTCCTGTGAACTGGGTGAGAAGAGAGAATGTTAAGAAATGGATGTCAACAGTGTCACTTGAAAACTTGCTTTATTGAATATAAATCTCTGTTACAGTGGCCATCAGCTGCTGCTGCTGCTGTAATTGAAGTCAAAATGTGAGCCGAAGAGGAAAAAAAAGCTTTGTATGATTACAGTCATTTTTTTGGTTATGCTGTTCTAGCTGTGCCATGGAAATAAAAGACACTAGGGGTGGATTTAAATAATGTTCTGATAAATTACTGTAATGCATCTAGAGGGTACAGTTTATAATACTTTTACAAAATGCTATGAAGGCCCCTGATAACTGATACACTGGGTTCAAAGAGCTTACCTCGAGCCCCGGGTAGAGATAAAAACACTGAACTTTATGTACGTAATATCTGACAGAAAGTAAGTAGCCAAAACCTCCTGATTCCCTCAGACTAGCATCGTGGCTTTGTACTGTGACAGCATTTGTCTAGAGAGAATAAAGCACTAATATGGGCACAGAGAAGACGCCCCTAAACACTGAGCACCCACATACAGTCAATATGATGTCAAATATCTTGAAGTTAAATATATGGCTTCATAGTCTTTACACACACAAAAACTTATTTAATACATTTCATAGCTCAATCTTTAGAAAAATAATGTTCCCCCCCCATCCCTCCCCCAACTCTGATTTGTTCCATCGCAAAGTTATTTTTTCCAAATCTAAACTTTAAAACCTTTTGATTTCATTGTCCATATTTCAGATTTAAACAGTATGACACGTCCCATACTAGATATCATCCGTAAGACCTCGGCTTCACTCACACATCGTGTCTCTTTGCCTCTAAACGGGTTCACACACACACACACACACGCACACGCACAAAAAAACATCTGCATAGAAAAGTTGCATAGATTACGCACCATGTGCATAGAAGCCTGACTCGTGCTCGCCTTCATCCCTCTCAGATCTAACGGTAACGTTCTAACAGCGAAGCAGAACTTCCTGGCAGGATTTTGTTATTTTACGAAGCCACACAGCATGTACACAACAAAGACATGCAGTCCAGATAACAAGGACCAAGAAAGAGAAGCATATATTGAAAAGTATAGGACCGTATATAATCAAAAGCACAGATACCTTAATAAGGACTTAAGGTATCCATATATATATATATATATATATATATATATAGATTTCTGTATTATCAAAATTCATAATCATTGGCGTCATTACATTTTTGACTTTGGAAATTAAATACAGAAACAGATTGATAATAACCCTCCTGATGCATCACTGTGGAATTGGAGTCAACCTGCCTAATGTTAGCTTTCTGCTGAAGCATGAGGCCTCCTCTCCCTACATGGAGCTGGGGGAAGGTCCTGAGCATTCCACGGATCACTGTTGCATTACCGATGTGTGTGTGTGTGTTTTCACGCAGACACACACACTCTCTCACTGTTCCTGGCCGTCCTCCCGAAGCTCTGAGGGCAGGAACTTGTACTGCTGCTGTCGGATCATGGCCAGCCTCTTCCTGGCCTCGTCCAGCTCCCTCTCTTTCCGCAGCATCTCCTCCTGAGCAGCGATGATCTACGGAACGACACAGGCCGTCAGCTTCACATCGCACAGGCTAAATACAACGGCTGACCCTTCCAGTGGGTTCCCTGGCTGGGAGGGGAAGGGGGGAAGACTTGGGTGCACGTATTTGCCTCAGCCTAATCAGTTAGCTGGAGGTAGCATTACGTTAGCCAAACACAAGTCCTCATTGTAAAAGTCTTTTCTTCTTTGTAAAAAACCTCTGTGTTTTTTATTATTATTAATGCACAACAATTACAATCACAATTACAAAAGCAGTCGTTACCGTAAATCTTGGGTACAATTTTTTTTTATAAAAACTAATTAAGAATCAAAGACATAAAATAATGCAAGTTACAGTAGTATGTTTTCTTTAGTATCCATCCATCCATCCATCTTCGTCCGCTTATCCGGTGTCGGGTCGCGGGGGGAGCAGCTCCAGCAGGGGACCCCAAACTTCCCTTTCCCGAGCAACATTAACCAGCTCCGACTGGGGGATCCTGAGGCGTTCCCAGGCCAGGTTGGAGATATAATCCCTCCACCTAGTCCTGGAACTTCCTCGAGGCCTCCTCCCAGCTGGACGTGCCTGGAACACCTCCCTAGGGAGGCGCCCAGGGGGCATCCTTACCAGATGCCCGAACCACCTCAACTGGCTCCTTTCGACGCAAAGAGCAGCGGCTCTCCGAGCTCCTCACGGATGACTGAGCTTCTCACCCTATCTCTAAGGGAGACGCCAGCCACCCTCCTGAGGAAACCCATTTCGCCGCTTGTACCCTGGATCTCGTTCTTTCGGTCATGACCCAGCCTTCATGACCATAGGTGAGGGTAGGAACGAAAAACTGACCCGGTAGATCGAGAGCTTTGCCTTCTGGCTCAGCTCTCTTTTTTCGTCAAACGGTGCGATAGATTGAATGCAATACCGCACCCGCTGCGCCCGATTCTCCGACCAATCTCCCGCCCATTGTCCCTCACTCGCGAACAAAACCCCAAGGTACTTGAACTCCTTCACTTGGGGTAAGGACTCATTCCCTACCTGGAGAAGGCATTCCATCGGTTTCCTGCTGAGAACCATGGCCTCCGATTTAGAGGTGCTGATCCTCATCCCAACCGCTTCACACTCGGTTGCGAACCGATCCAGTGAGTGCTGAAGGTCGCAGGCCGATGATGCCATCAGGACCACATCATCTGCAAAGAGCAGCGATGAGATCCCCAGCCCACCAAACTGCAACCCCTCCCCACCCCGACTACGCCTCGATATCCTGTCCATAAATATTACAAACAGGATTGGTGACAAAGCGCAGCCCTGGCAGAGGCCAACCCTCACCTGAAACGAGTCCGACTTACTACCGAGAACCCGGACACAGCTCTCACTTTGGTCATACAGAGATTGGATGGCCCTGAGTAGAGACCCCCTCACCCCATACTCCCGCAGCACCTCCCACAGTATCTCCCGGGGACCCGGTCATACGCCTTCTCCAAATCCACAAAACACATGTAGACCGGTTGGGCATACTCCCAGGCTCCCTCCAGGATCCTTGCGAGTGAAGAGCTGGTCCGTTGTTCCACGACCAGGACGGAATCCGCATTGTTCCTCCTCAACCCGAGGTTCGACTATCGGCCGAACCCTCCTTTCCAGCACCTTGGAGTAGACTTTACCAGGGAGGCTGAGAAGTGTGATACCCCTATAATTGGCACACACCCTCTGGTCCCCCTTTTTTAAAGGGGAACCACCACCCCAGTCTGCCACTCCTTTGGCACCGTCCCAGACTTCCACGCAATGTTGAAGAGGCGTGTCAACCAGGACAGCCCCTCCACACCCAGAGCCTTGAGCATTTCTGGACGGATCTCATCAATCCCCGGGGCTTTGCCACTGTGTAGTTGTTTGACTACATCAGTGACTTCCGCCTGGGAAATCGGCGACAATCCCCGTTATCCTCCAGCTCTGCCTCTAACATAGAGGGCGTATTAGTCGGATTCAGGAGTTCCTCAAAGTGCTCCTTCCACCGCCCTATTACCTCCTCAGTGGAGGTCAACAGTGTCCCATCCTTACTGTACACAGCTTGGATGGTTCCCCGCTTCCCCCTCCTGAGGTGGCGAACAGTTTTCCAGAAGCACTTTGGTGCCGACCGAAAGTCCTTCTCCATGTCTTCTCCAAACTTCTCCCACACCCGCTGCTTTGCCTCTTTCACGGCAGAGGCTGCAGCCCTTCGGGCCCTTCGGTACCCTGCAACTGCCTCCGGAGTCCTCCGAGATAACATATCCCGGAAGGACTCCTTCTTCAGTCGGACGGCTTCCCTGACCACCGGTGTCCACCACGGTGTTCGTGGGTTACCGCCCCTTGAGGCACCTAAGACCCTAAGACCACAGCTCCTCGCCGCAGCTTCAGCAATGGAAACTTTGAACATTGTCCACTCGGGTTCAATGCCCCAGCCTCCACAGGGATGCACGAAAAAGCTCCGCCCGGAGGTGTGAGTTGAAAGTCTGTCGGACAGGGGCCTCCTCCAGACGCTCCCAATTTACCCGCACTACACGTTTGGGCTTACCAGGTCTGTCCAGAGTCTTCCCCACCCCTGACCCAACTCACCACCAGATGGTGATCGGTTGACAGCTCTGCCCCTCTCTTCACCCGAGTGTCCAAAAACATACGGCCTCAGATCAGATGAAACGATTATGAAATCGATCATTGACCTTGGCCTAGGGTGCTCTGGTACCAGGTACACTTATGAGCATCCCTATGTTCGAACATGGTGTTCAAGTATAGACAATCCATGACTAGCACAGAAGTCCAACAACAAACAACCACTCTGGTTTTAGATCAGGGAGGCCGTTCCTCCCAATCACGCCTCCAGGTGTCTCCATCATTGCCCACGTGTGCGTTGAAGTCCCCCAGCAGAACAATGGAGTCCCCCACTGGAGCCCCATGCAGGACTCCAGTCAAGGTCTCCAAGAAGGCCGAATACTCCGAACTCCTGTTTGGTGCATATGCACAAACAACAGTCAGAGTTTTCCCCCCACAACCCGCAGGCGTGGGGAGGCGACCCTCTCGTCCACCGGGTAACTCCAACACAGCGGCGCCAGCCGGGTGCTTGTGAGTATCCCCACACCCGCCCGGGCGCCTCACACCCTGGGCAACTCCGGAGAAGAAAAGAGTCCAACCCCTATCCAGGAGTATGGTTCCAGAACCGAGACTGTGCGTGAGGTAAGCCCCACCAGATCTAACCGTAGCGCCCACCTCCCGCACCAGTTCCGGCTCCTTCCCCACAGAGAGGTGACGCCCACGCCCCCAGAGCCCGCGCCTGCCGCCCGGGTCTGGTCCGTCGAGGCCCCTGACCTTCACTGCCACCCATGTGGCATTGCACCCGACCCCAACGGTTCCTCCCACAGGTGGTGGGCCCATGGGCTGGAGAGATGGGAGCCACGTAGCTTGTTCGGGCTGTGCCCGGCCGGGCTCCGTGGCAAACCCGGCCACCAGGCGCTCGCCGACGAGCCCGCCGTCTGGGCCTGGCTCCAGACGGGGGCCCCGGGCTTCCTCCGGGCAGGGTCACTCCATCTCTACCTTGCTCTTGCTTTTCTTTAGTAAGTTATGTTTAAACTAAATATTTTCAAAATTTTAATTTAAAACTGTGTGTGTGTGTGTGTGTGTGTGCCCTCTGACTCACCTGAGCGATCCCTCCCACCATCTTACTCTTGACCACCACAGCCTGGTCATCCTGGGCATCAAACGCTGCTTTCTGTGCTGCTTTCACCAGGTTATCAGAGGCTCTCTTCACAGCATTTCCAGCAGCCTGGAGAAACACACAGCATGTGTTTTTGTGATAAACAATTTTTTTTATCTCTTATTGTTTTAACAACATACATGACATACAACTTGCAACATGTGGTGTGTCTTTCAGACCAATTCTAAACAACCTGCATGGAGTCCAATAGAAGCGACGCATAATCTTGAACTGCACCCTCATATGGCGTGACATAGTTTTAATATTCCTACAGATTGTGTCACTTCTAGAAACACACAGGATTAAACAATGAAGTTGAGTGTGTCACTCTTGATATTGAAATCAATAAACTGACAAAAAATATATATATATCCCATAACAGGCTTTTCCTGGAGGCTTTTCACGGTTGAAAGTTCCAGAAAAAGCTAGTGAGAGGACCTTTGTGACCTTTTGTCAAACTATAAAGAATAAAGGGAAGATAAGGGGAATTCTAAAAGCAATGCTTAAAGAGTTTCCAACCTGGACCCTATGTTCCCATGTTTCTGTGTCTAAGTGACTGATGGGAACAACAATCTTTGACATTGGTCCAGTATTAGGCGACCCCTACAGTCGGCAGCAGCCAAACAAGCTGCAATGTAACGTTAATGGGCAATTGTTCACCTTCAATTTATGTCCACTAAAAGTTCTGTTTTTGACACTGACCGGCTCAGATTAATAGTCTGACAGCATTATGGAAAGTATTTCTGAGGAGGTCGACCTTTTAGTTAAAGAGTAAGATCCTTTTAGTTTAACATGAAACTGCCCTGAAATCCCCATCACCAAACCCACCAGACTCCATGTAAATAATCAGGACTTTTATCATCGTAAAACACACTTCATTCAAAGTGGACAGAAACTAAATAAAACTACCAAAAGCCATCTTGGTTCATCTTTCCACTGTTCCAACAATCACCACTCTGGTTTGGTTGAAATAAACCCTTAATTCACCCATTTACATGTGGAGATATGCTGGCTCTATACACGCTAAAAGTCCTGATTATTTACATGGAGTCTGGTGGAGATATGCTGGCTCTATACACGCTAAAAGTCCTGATTATTTACATGGAGTCTGGTGGAGATATGTTGGCTCTATACACGCTAAAATCACTGATTATTTACATGGAGTCTGGTGGAGTTTGGTGATGGTGATTTCGGGGCCGTTTCATGTTAAACTAAAAGGATCTTACTCTTTAACTAAAAGGTCTACAGTATATTTATAGGCATCCTTTCCATAATGTTGTCAGACACTTAGAATAATAATCTGAGCATGTCACTTTTAGTGGACGCTAACTGACAGACGCATTTGCTTTGTATGTTTACATTGCAGACAGACTCATGAGACTTGAGACAGCAGACACATTAACTGTGCTTTTTGTGCACAACAACTCCTGGAAAGGGAATGGTAACTTCCACCAGTGCTCAGAGAGAAAACCATAACAGGTTTTTTCCCCTGCTCAGTGCCTGAGAATAACTGTAAAAGGCAACGAGGAGCAGCCTGCTGTACTCCACTCAAAGCCAAACATTTGTCTCATAGGGCAGCTCGGCTACAAACAAAGACGAGTTCTCTCCTTTTGCGGCTTCACAGGCTGAAATCAGACACTGAGCGGAACTGGAGGATGGTACCGTCACACAGACATTAGTGAATCCTTCTCGGCTGGTTTATCTTTGGCTGGAATGTTACTGTTATTCTGGCCCTGACATACAACATAACACTGTGATCTCCCTTCATCAGCTGTACTGTACACAGAGGCCACACACTAAACTGGGACTGTCACAGCGTTTGGCCCAGGAGGGGGCTGATGGTCTAAAAATGCATCATCAAATCCATTGTTTAAAGAGCAACTCAACACCCTCTTTAACTGGAATATGCTCTGTCACACATACATACAAATATGGGACTTTAATTTAGGAAATTCTCATACAATAAAAATGCTTGATTTTGAGTATTTAGCAGAGTTGTCCTTAAATAATTGTCATTGTAAGGATTCTATTCCTGCAAAACAAAATTAAAGAACAAAGTAATGTCCCTCAGAATTTAGTGGGGTTTCTGAATTTAATACATTTTTTTTGTTTTGTTTTTTACTGCTTTGGTTTTCTGCCTGATGGTTTGTAACGCAGAACTATCTGAGAAGCCGTCTTTTTTGGAAACGGTTTGGAAAATGTCTGGCTGGCACTTTCAAAAAAATACCTGGCAGGTGATTGGATCGGTCTATTAATCTCTTGCTAAAGCCAGTCGAGAGAAGAGTGAAAACATATTTTCCATCGAGAGAAGCCTTCAGTGCCGCTCCTTGCTCTTCTTTCTGTGAAGAAATACTCTCCAGTTTGGGTAGAACTGATGCTGCTGCAGCATCTACGCTAACATTTTTAGGAACCGCCATGGTTACGCCTCTCCGTGTCGTCACACACCCCTAAACGACAGCAGTACAGTAGCTGCCAGTCAGTGCACCATATTGGAAAGTTTTTTTTTCAAAAATTAAAATGTATTTACATGAATCCAACATATTATTAGCAAATATAAATCAGCCTATTTGTGAAAAAAACAAAAAAACAAACATTGATGATAGGCTGACTGGCCTATAGGTACGGTAGCCATCCAGAGATACAGTTAATTCTAAGAATTCAATTAATTCATGAATTTAAAAATCATGCCAACAATTATTTTTTAATAGCTTAGTATTCTATGCACTAAAAAGGTATGTGTAAAGGCTTTATGCCGCCCTACACGTTATTTTAGGCCCAGTTTAATTCGCAACTTCATTTTATACAAAATATGTAGTAGGGGGTCCCTGCTCCGTCTCTCTCAGCCGAGGGGTCCTTGGCTTAAAAAACGTTGAAGACTCCCTGTGTTATGCTTCAACTCTGTATGTTACAGCTAAAGAGAATAATCAATATTCAACATTTCTCATTGGAACTACTTTCTACCAACAGTATGATCCCAATTCCAATATTGATAGTAATGCAAATACATATTCCCCATGTAAAACTATTCCTTGAATGTCGTTTACCTAACGTGACAACAAGGCTAGCCATTTGGATTACCATCTTGGAATCTTTTGGAATAACATGCTAACACAGGTTGTGTGCTAAACATCATTGCATTATTTTAGGTGGTCTAAAATAAAGGGGTAACTCCGTGCATAAGCCGGTTCTTTCCCTCGACCACGTGCTGCCATCAGCCAATGGACGCACCTTTCCTCAGATAGTCACACATTCAACGGAGAGACTGTACGTTACTCAGCACTTCATTACAACCTTAAAGAGCACCACGGGCAAAGAGCGAAGAGAGCAAATGCTGCTGGTGTAATCATAGAGCAGGGTTAATGTTTCCAGTTCTGGTGCCATGGGCGGACTGGTGGATTGTTTCCAGAGCTGTAGACATAAGTGTATGGGAATTACTGGGGTGGCAGCTGCAGGCCCAGAAGAGGAGGAGATAAGCCACTGCTGATTGGATCAGAGAATATGAGATGGCCCGGGCAGGCTGATGTGCTCAAAGCTAGCATACACACAGCCTTAAATATAGTATTTTTGGGTGGATGAGGTGACAGGAGATACTTGTAGTTTGTGTTATGTCTTGGGAATGACTGCATCAGTTACACATAAAAGGTCAAGCCCTCTGCGCTACTTTATCATCAGTGAATCAGTGCTTTCAGTCAACGAGGATCATTTTACATATAAAGTGGGGCTGTGTAATTAATCAAAATTGTAATTGCGATTACGATGTCGGCTCCTAACGATCACAAAAACAGAGTAATCGAGAAAAACAATTATTTTGCACATTACGTTTTGCAAGTGAACAGTTGTTTTGTCTTGTGTTCTGAATGAAAAACAGAATGTTCAAACAGGAAAAGAATGAAGGGAATTCACAGTTCACAGTGTTTTCACTGTTGATGTGTTCAACTATTGCACTATTGTGTTTTAAGTTCAATCATTTAAAAACACCTTTCCAAAAGACAATGAGTAATCGTTAAATGATCGTGATTTCCATATTGAAAAAAATAATCACCATTATGATTTTTTTTCCCCATAATCGAGCAGCCCTAATATAAAAGGTGAGTTTACTGGCAGGCTGTAAAAACAATATCATTATACTTTTATCGTTTTTAGTGTTTATACTTATTTTAGTGTCTTATAATTTCTATGGCTTTAGTGTTTACACCTTTTTATATATATTATTGTAAAATGATTCATATTGTTTTAAACCCTTTATTTTTTAAACTACCCATATTTTATTTGTCTTAGTGAGTCTCTAAAATCCACCTCACTTTCCAGCACTTACAGTCATGTGAAAAAATTAGGACACCCATGCTAAAGTTGACTAAAAAGAGGAATAAAAAAAAAATTAATTAATGCCTTAATTAAAAAAATAGGAAAAATCCAACCGTAACAGGACACCAATTTTGTTTGTGAATGAATAATGTATCGTGAATAAATAAATGTTCTTCCTTAAAATACAGAAGGCATAAGTCAGTACACCCCTATGTTAAATTCCCATAGAGGCAGGCAGATTTTTATTTTTAAAGGCCAGTTATTTCATGGATCCAGGATACTATGTATCCTGATAAAGTTCCCTTGGCCTTTGGAATTAAAATAGTGCCCCCCCCCCACATTATCACATACCCTTCACCATACCTAGAGATTGGCGTGCTTATATTTCAGTTAGCCTAATAGCTGGTTTGATTTGCATTGAGAGATGATTTTATGGAAAGTACCCCATGCCAATGTTTTAATGTACACGTTCCACCAAAACAAGTTCCTTCCCGAGGCTAATCTGCAGCGGCACCGTGGCTCTGTCCGGCTGTTAAAGAAATGCCAATAAACCAGAGCACGTTTTTCTCACATCCCGGAATGCTGTTTGGACTAGCTAGACCCTCCTCCGCAGCGCTGTGGAGGAAGGTCTGGCAAAGCGAGACTAGCGGTGCGCTAAACTGAAAGTAGCTGAATTGGCCGGTGAAAGTCTGTAGTGCGCCTGCCCTATGGACCGCACAGTGCGGAAGCAGCGCCAATCATCTGGGTCATTTTTGGCTCCATGATGAACTCTCATAGGAATGAACGGGGCTCCGCCTGTAACGCTGTATCCAGGTCTTATTTTATATCATACATACACATTGGAGCCTAGAAGTTTCTAACCCGAGTTACAAACTTCAGGTGTGAAATGCTAATTTCAAACATGTGGGCATTTACCAGGCAACCAAAAAGATGATAATGTAGTATGTGCAGTGTGTTTGGATCTTTGGTCTTATAAGGGACTACAGGTCAGGATATCTCAGCCTCTGTTGCTCTTTTTTTCTTAATCTGTCTCATGAGAATGCTCTGACTTTATGGAAATGCAATACTAGATCTCCTACGGCTGCAGCTACCACTGAGACTCTGAGGTCACGTCCTCTGATGTAACATTCTACAATTAAAAACTAAACTAACAGGCTGATTCCAGTGTTTTTACACTAAATACATTCAATCAGATTACTATTTCTCCACACATTTCACAATTTTATTCCTTGCATTGTGGAGAGCGCTTAGACCGTCATGTTGGGAAATATCACTTAATTGAGAAAATTGTAAACGAAAAATCTAAATAAGTAAAAGACTTATGTAGTCTGGTTAGAACTGCATGCAGCGGAATTGAGGAGAGCTTTGACCTCACTATGTCTGACATCCTGGCTACGTTCCAGGAAGTGTCTCATTAAAAATAGTGAAATGCAGTAGTACGTAAAAGGCACTCTACCTGTGCTAAATATAGAACACAGTAATCCTGATGTAGCAGCTGTACAGATCATGCAGCTCACCTGTAACCCTAAACACTCAAACTGGGGCCTATTAATAGACCATCCAGCAGCTGTTGCAGTATGACTAACGTTGTGATGTGACTATTGTTCCCTCAGCAGGTACTGTCGGTCTGACCAGGCAGGATTACAGGGTTAGAGAGATCACTTTGGACCTAACCCTGGCTTTCTTCAGTCTCGAGAAAAGTTCAAACAAACTATGTTGCAATGGTAACCAATGCAGATTCCTTGCCTCTATTTTCAGCATAATTACTTTCAACCTGGAGCCTATTTTGCCAGGCATTGGTGACTAAGTCAATAATGTGAACAAAAATCTTTGACATTGGTCCAGTATTGGGTGAGAACGCTGTAACCGGCAACCACAAACCAGGCTTCAATGTGATCATATAGGGCAAATGTGCAGTGTCAATGTACGTCCACTAAAAGAGCTGTTTTTGCCGCTGACAGGCTCAGTCTCGTTCTGAAATCTTGTGAGGTATCGTGCTGGAAGACAGTGGCGTGGAACTCGAGTGGGTAGAGAGGGGTTCCTGTGTATTTTGGAGTACAGAAACAGTGCAGTGCCGATTGCTCGGCCTTCTGTATTGCTGCTTTTAGCTTTCTCCAGAACCATTGTACTCCGTAATAACTTACAGAGGGACCCCAAAGCACTTAATATGCAACTAATTGTATATTACTGCCTTACTGTGTACTAAGGAAAACATTGTACTACTACATGTACCTGACAGACAATGCTGCAGATTCAGATTCTACTCACAACATATCACAAAGAAAATATACATTATTATTTCTTTAGCTATCCAGCGCGCTGATAGCACCTCCATTTTTACTTTATCTAAACATTTGCAGCAGAACTTGTACTCTGCGATCAAAGGCAGTTTTTATTACTACTAATATATGGGTAAAGGGCCTAGCAGTGAATGTGTATTTTTTGTAATTTATTTTGTATAAAACTCTACCCACGTGTTGCAGCGCAGTTTAATCAGGCACGGTTTTGGCTGCGGCTCGTATAGAGATTCAACGTGTCCCCTAAACGGTCGGAGAAATGTGCACAACCACTGGTAACAAAACGACTTCTGCTGGAGAGCCCCACGGAAACACACCGCCGGCAAAGTGCCGTGAAATGCAGATAGGTGCCCAATAGTGAGCCTGGCTGTTCATACCAGACGCTCATTTCTCCATGCGTGCGCATGTATGTGTTACTCTGCGAGTCTCTGTCCATGTGCCGGATCACCTGTCTCCCTCTAGACACAGCTGAGAAGTAATGACAGTCAAAATCACCATAAAACTGGATGTTTTATTCTGAAATTTGGGTTATTTTGTAAAGTATCTGACTGCCTTGTGGCCTTCCCGTATGTTATCACCTATCTGGCTTGACACATTCACTCGCGGCTTGCGAAGACGACGAAACGATCTCTGCTACAGCGTGCGCCGCAGGCAACAAAACATGGAGCTGGAGAGGCTGAGAGCCTGGGCGTTTTTGGCCCGACTAGTATCCATTTTTTAAAACACCAGTAGCTGGTGAACCGCAATCAATGCACCTTGTAGCGATGTAGCAACTCCCCAACCCCGCTGCTCTACTCCGCATATGTGGGGACACACAGAGATATCCCGATTTATAGATAGATTTTCAATTGCGCAATTCTGAATTGTGTCAACAAAATGTCGAGCTACACTGCACAGTCATAGACTTTACTTTTGGATAAAGACAGGCTAAAGTTGAGTCTAGTTTTGCTACAGCGACAAATGGATCCTAACATTAGTCACTTAGATACATATGCATGGGAAAACAGGGTCCAGGATGAAAATTTGGAAATTACTCTTTAAGTCATATTTAGGGGGAGAAGGGAAGAGTCTGCTTATGATATACTGTAGAAAATACTGAGGACATTTAATGATGAAAGTCTGGTTTTATACTTTTATTTTTTCCGTTTGTGGTGTGAAAGCAAAGCAGAGCAGCCACAGGACTGGGTGAATTTACTATGAATCCCAATGCTAAACCACTATAAAATCTGTTCTGGGAACTGTTTAAAAAAGCCATAGGTCCTTTATTTGGCAGAAAACTAAATAAAGTGTCCTTAAGTAACAACACAGTATGTTCAACAAACAGACGTGTGTGTGTGTGTGTGTGGTGTGTGTAACTAACTGTGTGTGTGTGTGTGTGTGTGTGTGTGTGTGTGTGACTAACTGTGTGCGCGTGTCCGTGCATGTGACTAACTGTGTGTGTGCGTGCGTGTATGTGTCCGTGTGTGTGTGTGTGTGTTCTGACCTGGAGCCTCTTCATGGTCTGGGAGTCCTGGTCAGCCTTGACCTTGCAGGCCACCAGCAGCTGAGCGGTGGAGGCTGCCACCTGCTTGGCTGACGAGATCAGCTTCTCCTCGCTGGCGTGGCCCTGCACCGCAGAGTTGGCTGCCTCGCACAGGTTGTTGGTCGCTGCGGCAACCATTCGCGCCTGAGGAGTCAAAGGCAGCGGCCATGAGATGTTTAACTTGAATAAACTGGAAACTACTAAACTAATAACTCCTAATTAGAGATGTTCCAATACAATTTTTTACTTTCCAATACATACCTGAACTTGTGTATCGGCCGATATTGAATACTGATCCGATAGCAGTAAATAAATATTTTAATAATTGAATAACAGCTGTATACTACTTACCCTGTATGAATGTGATATGGTTGCTATCATTGTTGTATGGCCTGACTCGGGTTACAGAGAATAAATGCCAAAGAACTTGTTTTTTATTGTCTACTTTGGAAAAAGTAAAAAAATCAGCTACTTTAGAGTAGATTTTTTTTCGGGGCTAAATTACGAGGTATTGGATCAATGCATA